>NC_080750.1:26078106-26381136 GCF_020826845.1 Diceros bicornis minor
AGCTTAGCTTAATCATAAGCAAAGAGCCAGACTGATCGAAAACTTCCAAGGGCCAACTTTGTAATCCTGGACATAAACTGGTAATAATGTCACAAGTTGTTACTCAAGAAAACAAATTATTTGAATAAGACATTTATTCCTTCAAGAACTACAGCACATATTTTCAAGTTAACCAGCTTTAATACAGGAAATTATTCATGAAGATAAAGTGTTTTTTTCAGGCTTAAAAGGCGAATATGATTAATATCCCTGACTGTACTTTGGTCATGTAGTTAAATTAGAACATGTTTCTGGCAATTAATTCATAGTGTCATAAATATAACTTTTACATCATCAAATTATGCCCTAAAGAGCAGGAAAACATATACAAACTCTTCTGAAGATTATTAATAATAAAAAGGCAAAAAATGGAAATAAATATTTAATTACATCTGTTGCCACAGAATAAGACTTTTGTGTATCAATTTCGTTTTCTCTATTACCACCCACTTCATGTTATAAATTCCCACACAAATGTATATCTGTGTTTGTTTTTGTTATGATAGAGAAATAATGCAAAATGATTCCAGTGTTGTAAATATTCAATATAAAGTGATTTTAAATAAAAATGTATGGTAATATTTTATTAGAATATCCATAAAGGAGGAGCAGTAAGATCTTATACATAGATATGTTTTTATATTTGACATTGAAGTAAATATTTTATTATTTAAATTTTATTTTCCAGAACTGATTGTCAAAAATTTTTAAAGCTTTTTTCATGAAATTATTTGTACTACCTGTTATACCCAAAACAATTATTTAATTTCTAATATTAATTAGTGTATTTGTAAGTTCAGTAAACAAATATTTTTCTCATTTACTCTTTGCCAGAAAATCCAGAATATAAGGATAAATAATCTATAGCTACAAAATTTCATGATCTTGAATTCAAATATAGAAGATAAAAACTATAATGTAAGGAAAGAGTGTGAATCACCATGAAAATTATATCATATTCTATAGGATTCCAGAATGCAACAAATTCTCCCAAGTGGGATTATTAATGAATGTTTGAATTTAACGATGCTCTTTGAGTGAGACATGAAGCAATGGATCAGGTTTTAACTAAGTGGATATTGGGCAATCCAGTTAGAACAGTTAGGATGTGTAAAACCAGAGAAGCATAAACAGGTTGATTTGCTGCAGAATATCAAGATCGAAAAATCCAACTTGTTTAACCTTTATAATCAATTTCAGGGAGTAGAGATGTGAAACTGAAAAGATAGTTGGACCAGGTTTGTAGAAGTTTGAATTCAGCAGAAAGGGGAATTATATATATTTACATTATATATATATAATATATACTAATTATATATTTTCATATATATATTCATCTAAATAGGAGTATACAAAATGGACTTGGAAAGAAACAAGAGGCACAGGAAGTATGGAGACCAATTTGCAATTTGCAGACAGAAGCCTTATTTTTATATTAAACCACTTGTAGGGTAGGAGGATGGGAAAATCCCACTAGAAGAGGAAACATCTTCTTTGTGAAAATAAAAAGATAGAAAAAGGTGTTGATGATAAAGAGGTAAGTTATGATGAGAGGGCAGGGTTATACTAGCTTGTTTGAATTTAAAATGAAGTTGGCCAAAAAATTTTTTGCTATAATCGAATTTCCCTTTTAATAAATGATACAATCTTTATAAGTATGTATGTGTATGTATAGGTATATGGGTCCAACATTACATATGTTTGTAGTTATCTCTGATGTATGCTGAAGATAGGCTGTAGAGAGTGTTCATTTAAAGTCTATTGGGAATAGATAATGGGTCAAAGGAATAGATAGAATTTAATGAAAATTTTGTTGAGGATAATGAGTATCCATATAAAGATGTATTAAACTTTAGTTCCTAAATATTGCTTTTTTGGGTTACTTTTCATATGATTTGATGTTTTTATAAATAGGTTATTTCTTATAAGTTCATACTAATAAAAACAAATGTTAGCATGCTATATTCTCTCTACTTTTTTTGTGTAAGCCTCCATGAGTTCCACTAATCTGCCTCTGCCACCTGGGATGTGGCAGGAAATGGGTGGAAAGGAAGAAGTTCTGTATTGTCCTGCCAACCCTTCCTTTTAAACTGAGAAAATCTGACTTTATATATTTATGTAATGATGTTCTCTAAGTTTTTCTTTCAACACAAGAACTTGTGACTTAAAAATAAACAAGCAGGGGCCAGCCCCTTGGCTTAGTGGTTAAGTGCACGCGCTCTGCTGCTGGCGGCCCAGGTTCAGATCCCGGGCGCGCACCGACGCACCGCTTCTCCCGCCATGCTGAGGCCGCGTCCCACATACAGCAACTAGAAGGCTGTGCAAATATGACATACAACTATCTACTGGGGCTTTGGGGGGAAAAAAATAAGTAAATAAGCAAATCAAAACTTGGAAAATAGTAAATTAAAACTTTGAAAACTACTGCTGTGAGTTTCATTATAGTAATAATTTGAAACCCTCAAAAATATTGGGTAACAATTACCTAATAATATGAGGTAAATGTCATCCACATAAAAGACAAGTGTTCAGAAAAACACAATAGTTTGTATCAAAAGAGCAGCAGAATAACGGAAAATTAGTGTTATTATTGAAAACGCCTGGCAGAATTGTGTCAGACCATTCTTTCATCTTAACCCAAAAGTATTCCTGTGACCTTCTGCACAAGGTTAGTGCAAGGTGATGACCTTTCAGAGGCTCCCTGCCCACTAAAATGATTATAGAATGCCCAACGCGTGTTGCTATCCTTGTGTGACTCAGATGGCTTGCTCCTTAAGAAGCTATTATATTGCCCCCAGGGC
Organism: Diceros bicornis minor; assembly: GCF_020826845.1. Lineage (NCBI taxonomy): Eukaryota > Metazoa > Chordata > Mammalia > Perissodactyla > Rhinocerotidae > Diceros > Diceros bicornis. The sequence continues at coordinate 26,080,947 of NC_080750.1, forward strand.
AGGTCACACAACCAACCTGCTTTGTGTGCACATCACTTCAAAAAGGCACTTGCTCATAATTGCTCTAGGGCACATGGGTTTATGTCACATCACAGAGTTGAATCAAAGTAGTTTTGTGAAGTGATTTCTAAACTCGCTTCTACTGAGGCCTAATTAAACATCAATGACTGTGCAAAGGATATACCACAAAAAAATATATATATAGTTAGACTAGTGCTATGCATGAAAGTACTCAACAAACCGCTCTAAGCATATAGGTAAACCACAGGGCTAAGGTTTTCTTATTAATCTCCTTTAGGTAGCTCCACTTTTCAAAACATATAAGGAATTCTCCTTTCTTCATAGAATCCCCTTAATCAAACTTTTGTTTGGCATTAAAATTTTTTCCACAAATCTACCCAACTGTGATTATTTTTCTTTTCTTTTACAACCTACTAGTGGTGACTTCTGAATATTTTATCTTTTCTATATCACTGATTTGGAATATATATTTAAATCAAGAATGTTGTTTATATCTTGGAAAACTATAAACATCTGCAAAACTAAAGAGAAAATATTTACATTGGAAAATCTCAGAGGGACAATGGATTTGTCCCTTTAGTGGGACAAAAATGGATGACTAAAAACTGGAGATGTGTGATTTAAGATTGCTCTGACTATGAGACATCAAATTGAATGGGCTTTTTGAACAACGCAGTGTTTGTTCTCACAGTGATAAACACATGTAAACATTAGGGACTGGTGTCCTGGGAATGGGTGCTGTAATTTTTAAGTTTATTTTACTTAGAAGCAATGTGTGCGTGAACACATACACACACACACCATTTTTAAACTTCAAGCTTATAACTAAATGTATCAGTTCCATATAATTCTCCCATTCCTCGTAATTCATACAATATTTAATGCTAAGTTTTTTTGTTATACTATTTTCAAGTTTGAAAATACCTCTCTCCTTTCACAATATATACTACTGAATGTTCTCTTATGAACATCTGTACTACCATCTACTGGAAAGGTAAGTATATATCAGCAATCATGTTCTTATCAGTCATTCAAAACAGAATACAACTAATTTGGAAAAAAAAATCATTTTTGATAATCAAAATCTACCAGTTAATAACAATAATAACAAATGATTGCACATACATATCATACTGAAAAATACATATACACATATGTATATATACTGTATATCAATTGTATATGTGCACTGATTATAAAATTTTTAATTAAATTGCACAATTATTTAGCATTATTCACTAAATCTTTCATTTTTATCTCATGATTTCACTGTTAGTTTTCAAATATTTTCTGAATGTAAAGGTCAAAGGAAGTTTGGATATAGTGAATTAACTTTTCACCTGTCAACATTTATATACTTTTGTTTCCTTAGTGGCATATTTTTCAGAGAAATAATTCTCAAGTTGCTGGTGAGTGTCAGATAAAGCATCCAGATGAAATTCAGATGTAAAATAGAGCACTATACTTGCAAGTAAGGATAGGTAGATAAAATGCTCATTTTCACAGACATCTAAGCTGCATGAATTCATGTCTGTGCACTACGGTGGCTAAATGTCCATATCAGGACCATGAGAAACAGTGTGGAAGCATGGAATTTGCAGATGTCGCAATAGGAATTCTGGGCTCATATCCTGACTCCTCCACCTGCAAACTGTTAAAACTTGAGCAATTTAAGTGACATTTCTGATACCCAAAATCATACATATCAGGATTTTTGACAACATCAGAGATAACTGATATCAAGTTCCCATTAGCTCCTCTTTTTTTTTTGCTGAGGAAGACTCGCCATGAGCTAACATCTGTTGCCAATCTTCCTCTTTTTGCTTGAGGAAGATTTGCCCTGAGCTAATATCTGTGCCAGTCTTCCTCTATTTTGTATATGGGTCGCCACCACAGCATCGGCCAAGTGGTATAGGTCCACACCCGGAAACCAAACCTGGGCCACCAAAGTGGAGTGCGCTGACCTTAACCACTAGGACACGAGGCTGACCTCTACGTCTTCTTATAATACAGGGTAATTAGCAAAAATTCTGGATGATAACACTTTACAAATACCTTTGGATTTATTTTGCATTTGTTATGGTACTCCTCAGTCAGTCAGCCCTCCTCAGTCAGTCAATTTATGCTAATAATTGTAATCAAGTTCACAGAAGTACTTGTCAGCAATGAATTGGTTCATTTGTTTGAAATATAAAAGAAAATCAAAGTTGAGTTCATTTGTGTTCTCAATATATGCATTCAATGAGATAATGTATGCACCATATGCATACTTTTTTTGGTTCTGACAATAGATTATTTGAATAATGCAGTAAAATATAGAAGCCACAAACAAAAAAATAAAATGGAATTTACACAGACGGAGATTAGTTTCAGTAATTAAAGACTATATCCAATTAAATGGTGGGGCAGCCAAATCATAAATTTTGCTATTCTTGTTTTTAGTGTTGATTGTTACTATTTATTGTTAAACAAAATTTAGTAAATAAGATCAATGTATATTTGAATGTAGAATTGATTTGCAAGGCATTGTTTATTCTGGGTGAGTAGAAATGGATATTTACTGGAACTGTAGAAATGGTAAAAAGTAGCTACTTAAAGTCAGGCATATTTAAGGAGTTCATTATTTCTATTCAAGTACCCACTAAGTATAGTTGGAAATCAACATTTAAAGATTTTGGTTAAACATCGGAGTAAAAAGGTATACTATAAAATTATAGAATCTGTATTTTCCTTTATTAAGAGTTAAAATAAGGGTAATAAATAAGAAAAATTATTTAGTCCTAAAGTTTAGCTACTGAGGTTGGCAAGTAATAAAATAAATATGTTGTTTTAGAATTATTTACTAGAATAATGACATCCATATATCTACAGTTGCTATAATTTTATGAGTTTTTCTGACTGGTATTGAATGCTTTAAGTGTGTTATAATAAATTAAACAATCACATTTATGTTTTATTCACAAAGTTCTTTTATTCCACTTCATAAAAATAAATCTTGAGAATACAAATTTTAAAAGGCAATTCATATAATATTCTAAGGATCAAAGTTTTTAATACTTATAAGACATTAGAGAAACATGAAATACATTTCAAAAGATAACATTAAAAAGCAAAATAAATATGCAAACATTAAATTAATGATAATATGTTTTAATCCTCAATCATCCTTCAAAAAACCATTATTCATATACGAGAAAATAAATTATTTTTTCAAGCAAATTTATACGTTACCTCCTGGGGTATATGATATTATAATTAGTGACAAAATGTGTTAAGTATACTTTTGTGAGCTTTGCTCACTCAATATTGATAATACCACTCATTTAAGAAGTACTATTTTAAAGACTCATATGCCTTTTAAATATACTTTCATGAAATTTTTACACTCATGCGTTTTGTGGTTCTTACCTACATGCTCAAACTTTTTCTGTATAACCTATTTTTTTTCCAATTCCCAATCATCCTTAATTTTTATAATATATCTAAGGAAAAAAATAAAGAGTAGACATGATCAAGTGTGAGCACATCCATACAACATACAAATGACATTTCAATGATTATTTAAACTTCACTTTTCAAAGTGATAATGCGTGGATTGCATTTACTTCTAAGCCGTTTTGCAATTAACTAAGACATCAATGCAAATAACCTAGCAGAGTTCCTATCTAACAGTAGTATGTTATGCGTGGTAGTTCTATCCTTCCGTTCCTAGGAGGAAATTATCAGTTCATTATGTTAAATGATTCAAGCAACTGGTTCCCTCTTCATTTATTGCCATTCTCCCTCAATGGGTATACAAAAAATGATAAATGGCCCAGCATTTGAGGATTCTCTATCTCAGAAAATTAGTGAAGAAATATTATGAGCAGTAGGTCCATAGTTAGACAGCATACAGACTCTCAATGTTAAAGTTATTCTTTCTGTTTTAAAACCTCTTCATCTGAAGGATATAAATAATATTGGTTCAAGTTAAACTAAGCTTATCTTTGGATTCGTATGTACGTCCCCAGTGTCAACACTAAACTCAAGTTGATTACAGTTCCTTGTTCTTGTCCATAAATTCACAGTTGTTTTATTTTTTTTAATTTGGCAACCCCCAAAAAGCAGCATTCTGCACATATAACTTTAATATACCTGATGAATTTTTCTAATACTAAAATCAAAAATAAAGTACGTCAGAAAATCACTTAACTTGCGGCTCGACTATGTGTTTCGTGTGATCATGTCTTAGTGTGTCTTTATTTTCTTTTTATATTTGAATATTACCCTGTTTTCCCAAGCATAGAAATTGAGTGTTGGGATCATGCACCCTTAATAAAAAGAAGTAAAGACAAAATTGCTACAATCATCATCCAAACCTACTGTGAGCAAATTAGTTTCTGGTGATCACCTGTGAGAGGCAAACATCTTCTTCCAGAACCTGGGGTTCCATTTCCGTTACCTCTTCTGGTAGAGTAAATGACACTGAGGTGCCTGATAGAGTTCATTTGCCTCTTAGGTGTACCACACTCACTGAAGCATCACATAATAATATTAACTTGAATTGTAAAATCAATGAACCAGTGCGCATCATCCCCAGTTCTATGCTATGCATAGCGCCTAATTCACTGTAGAAAACTGTATTTTTAATTTGAATATTGTCCAAGAAAAAAAATTAATTGTATAAGAACAAAGTCGAAAATTATGAGCCTTAACATTCAAAATTAAGGTACAAATTACAGTTTTTCTTATCAATTGTGCATCTGGTATTCCTAATTTGTTCACTTTTCTAGAACCTAGTTTTATAAAACTAGTCTATTATCTTTCTTTCTCTGAGCATTTGTTGCTCCCTTTTTTTTTACCTGGTAGTTTTGGGTTTTTAAAAAATCTTTTATAGTGCTCACACTCCCTATAGCTGATTTTGCTTCCAACCATCCTTCATTTTCCTTCTTAGTCAGGAAACAGGAAAGCAGATGAAAACTGAAATAAAAAAATTGCCTTTTTAACACTATATAAAAATTAGTTTTTATCCCATAACCTTAAGTCATATACCTTTTTCCTACTTCAACCAGAAAAAAAAAAAATCATAGTAATAGGATTTATTTGTACTTTCCAACCAAACAATCTGTTTCTGGAAAATTTATGTCACATTTTAATCCTATCCCTGTATCTGTACAAAATATGTTAAAAGAAGAAACACAAAAGAGGAACAATAATATTAATAAACCAGTCTAGAATTTTTATTTTTTAGAAAAATAATATACCTATAAAATGTTTTCACTAAAGCTAATACAATGTTCATAATATAATTGTATGTGTGTTTAAGACAGTGGATAAGGTGATGCCAGTAGAGAAGAATTTTAAAAAGTCATTATAGAATTGCTTAAGCTATTCTTGGGGAAACTTACTGTTGAAAGAATATTATATATCTCATGGTCTAGTATAACTCACAATTCTAGAATCTTTTTCACATCCTTCAAAAATGATTGTCCAGTATCAATAATCCATTTTTTTAAAGATCATTCTGAATGTGGAGGAGTTTGGTGGTACACATATAGAAGCATAGCAAGACAACTTAGAATTGAGTCTGAAAGTAATAAGCACAAATACAAAAATTATTTCTTAGAAGTTGAATGTAGAGGGGTAAAAGGAGATTAAGAATCAGCATGGAAGTGAAAATGGGTATTTAGGTGCAAAAGGAAGAGAAGAAGGAAAGTAAGAGAGGGGAAGAGAGGAGGGAGAGGAGAGTATTTGCAACATGATTGTTACCAATTTCCCTTTGAGGTGCAATTCTCAGATCGTCTTAACACAAGCGGCTTCCACATCTTCACCAATAATAGTTCATTTTATGTTAGAAGATCTTCCTTATACTTACTGAAATTTGCAAATTCTTCTCTAAGAGGCTTCTTTTTCTCTAACACTTTGCTACTGAATGTGTGGTCTTCAGATCGTCAGTGCCAGCGTCACCCGGGAGCTTGGTGGAAATGCAGACGCTGGAGCCCTACCTGTACTTACTGAGTCAGAATCTACAATGTGACAAGACCTCAAATAATCTGTAATACGCAGAAATACTTGAGAAGCACCACATATGACACGTTTTAAAAATTTTAAACTAAAACCACTTTAAACCATACAAAATTTGAAACCAGAATGACTGAGTGTGGAAGAGCTCCTTGAATGTTTGGAGGAATTTTACACTAGGAATTTGGGATTATACCAGGGCACACTATAGAAGGAAGCTGGAGGACTTAGTGAGTATGAAGAATATAGGAAGAATTTGAACAACGAAGGAATATGGGCTTTCTGAATCTTCACTACCACCAGGGTGCTGTTCTGAGTGCCCAAGGACGGAATGAATGAGAAGGTAATTTTTTTTCACAAAACCATCGTGAAATTGAGCACCATTAAATACTGGCTCTCAAGATGTCACCGAAACAATCTATTAGTAACACAAGGCTAAGTTTGTTGTTTATACGGTAAAGGAGTAAATATATATTTATGTTTCATTTATTTTATTCTGGCAGTAAATGCAAGGTTTCTGGATCAGAGGCAGGTTAATTATTTACTTATAAAGTATCTTAGTACTAGTTGTCTGTGCTTCATTTTCTTCCACGGGGCCATGTGGTGAGAGCCAGATGGATCCTGCATGTGGAGGGGAGGAGTAGAAGGGGACCCATACTACAGGAGAGAAACTCAAAATTATGAAACGAGAAGCTTAAAATATAATGTTGGCATATTAACCACCACTTCCCTCAAGAAATACAGTGGTGTTTATTACTCTGGAATGTAAACAGATCCTCTCTTTGGGAGAGAAGAGGAAAGTCACTTGGGTTCTTGCAATCTTTTAAAATGTAATAAATGGCTCTGGGTTTTATTACCATTTGAAATGTAAACACATGGCTCCAAATCCATCACCTTAGAATATGAGGAGTAAATGAGTTTAGGAAAAAAGAGACAATTTCTATCATTAGAGCATGTCAATTTTCTTTCTCAGAAAGCCCTGACTGTGCAGAAAAATGAAAATATTCACATTATTTCTCAACAGGAGAGCACTGCCTTGACAGTGTCTTAGCATCTCTGAGAGGAAATGGCAAAGTCAAAATATTTATTAAGATTTTGAAATCTTGTTTACGGTGGGTCTTTCAGTGGAGGGGCTCAATCAGGATAGGGTAAGAATCATGATGCAGCAGTTTAGAGTTAGTAAGAACAGCAAAGTGAGGATTTGAGGCAAGGGATTGAAAAAGTTCTAAAGTGTAAACTATTGTTTGATGATTCCTATTGAAGAGTTGATGTATCTTTCAGAAAGTTCCTGGAATGAAATTATTTGGGACTTTATCTTCCTAGGCAAAAGTTTTCTAGCATTGCAAAGTTATAGTAATGAAGATAATGGAATAGTAAAGTTATGTTAATGTTAGCTGTAAGCTGTGTAATTGGTATTGATTCTTAGCACATTCTATGTATCTTTGATGTAAAGTTAACCAATTACACCTCAGTTTCAACACCTACTTCACATCCCAGTATAACCCACCCGTTAACTGATATCTCTTAACTTAATTGGATCTCTGCCTCTGGTAGAGCAGCAGATACACAGGATGGGGAAGACATCTGGATAAGGAGACTGGAACAGAAAAAATAGGAGACTGAATGCTGATGAGACACAACCACAGTTGGGGAAGCTTCAAAATATTTAGAGTGAATAGTGTGAAGTGTGTCAGGGAAGGCTCTGAAGTCCTACAGGAGATAGCAGAAGCTAAGACCCATCATAATTTGAGCATCAATGTAAAATAAGATTATGTTCACCTGTAGGCTGGTAAATCTTGGTGTTTTGGGGCTTCATCACTGGTTTCTGAAGAGTTAATTTTGTTATGATTAATCAGAATTCTCATCTACACAAAATTGATCTAATTATTATTTAAGAAAATTTACAAAGCTTTTTTTCTGTTAATGAAACTATAGTATAATTTTGCAAAAGGAATATTTTTCTCTTGTTTCATATATTTCCCAAATGTTGGTAAACAGAAATATATTGGCAAACACTATGCTATGAAATTATACAAAGAAAATCATAATAAAATGTGTGCATAGAAATGCTATAGAGGAGAACAAAGAAAGAGAATATTCACTTGTCAAATATTTAAGTGTAAACAAAAGAATAATATGTGTATGTGCAACATAATCACTTCACAATCCAAAGCATTAATTTGTTTTTGTAAAACCTATTTGAATTTCTAAATAAATTAGAATCATCAAGTTGTGAATCAGATTAGGAAACTGAAAACAAATAAATTAAATAGATGTTGCAGTAATATTTTAAGCTTTTAAGAAAGTAGCAAAGATTATTTGAAGATAGCTCAACCTGCGCATTAGTGCAAGATAGTGGGTTTTGCAAATCCCTAATCCTACAATGTGCTCCATGAAAACAACAGGATTTGGGAAGAGGTAACTTTAGGAAGGCATTAGCTATGAAAAATCTTGTAATAAAGAAACCTCTCTAACCTTGTTTAACTCACTGTTTGCCAAACTTAATTAACCATTGAATCTTTTACTTCATACATCTTCTAATACAGAAGAACTAACACAAATGCTTTATACGATATATAAGATTAATCTCTACTGTGATACAGCTCTATCATGAATTTGAATAATAATGCCTTGCGGTGCAAAATGTAGACCTGCAGCATTGGAATCACTTGGGACGTTGTTAGAAATACAAAGTTTATCACCTTGAAAAACTGAATAAGAATTTGAATTTTATAAGATCCCTAAGCGATTCATAAGCATATACAAGTGAGAGAAGCAATAGTATAGAGCACTGGTTTCCAACCATGGCTGAACATTAGAATAACGTGGGAATCTTATTCTAATGCCGTGGGAATCTTATTCTAATGCCGATGTCTTGGTGCCACACTAAAAAATTTCTGGGATAAGTATTTTGGGGAGGAATCCAGGCATTTTGTGGAAAGCTCACAAGATGATTTTAATTTGCAACCAGATTTGAGAACTATAGGTAAAGAATAATACTACCTCTTAAGAAATCTCACTAAGAAGTCTTTTCTGTCTCAATTGACAGCAACTTCATATTTATAGTAGTTTAAGCCAAAACCTTGGAGTCTTTCTTGACTTTTCACATTTTTTCACACATCGTATTCAGTCTATCAGAAATCTATAGGCAATGGACGTCCTCTTTCAGCTAAGGGTATCAGGAACCAGGTTTAAACTTACACTTAAAAAACCCAAACAACGACAACCAAAAAAAATGGGCAAAAAATATGAAACAGCAGTTTTCAAGACACTAGACATCAAAAAAAGTAAGGACAATCATCTCTTGAGAAATGGGAAATTAATGAGGTGAAACTTATACTTGCCCTGACTTACTGACTTGCGGGAGTTTCCAGGCCCCAGCTGAAGGAGTTAAACTCTTTTTGTTGTTGTTTGTTATTGAGATATAATTAACATATAAGTAGTATATTCGTTTCAGGTGTACTACCTAATGATTTGATATTTGTATATATTGCTAAATGATCACCACAATAAGTCCAGTGAACATCCATCACCACACTTAGTTACAGATTTTTTCTTGTGATGAGATCTTTTAAGATCTCCTCTCTTAACAACTTTCAGATACACAACACAGTATTATTAACTATAGTCCCCACGCTATCCGTTACATCCCCGGGACTTACTCATTTAATAACTGGAAGTTGGAACCCTGTGACCACCTTCAGCCATTTCACCCACCCCCCAAACCCCACGTCTGACAACCACCAATCTCTTCTCTGTATTTATGAGTTCAAGTTTGTTTGTTTGTTTTTAGATTCCACATATAAATGAGATCATAGGGTATTTGTCTTTCTCTGTCTGACTTATACAAAATCTTGTGTTGAGTTTTCTAAAATTTCTATCTCCATTTTCTCAGTTCTGTTACACACATCAACCTTTTGCAAAACAAGTTCTGGTTCCATTATTTCAATAAATCATAACTCACTTCTATGTAACTAAATCCCTTTTTCCTTCTTGTATTTGACTCTAGAAGTTTTCCACATTCTTGTATCTTTCTCTTTCTTTAAACTGTCTTCCCTTGGCTTTCTTGATATCACACACTTCTAGGCTATCTTCTTCCTCATGAGCTCTTCTCTTTGAAGGTTCATTTTCCTCTTTAGTGTAATCAAAAATCTCTATTCCACTGTTCACACTAGTGGTCCTCACTATTATCAATGACTTTGATTCCAATTATACAGAGATGATTGTCTAACATATATCTCCAGCCTAGTTTTCTTTTATTTCTTATTTCATATTTCCTTTTGGAAATATCAAAAATAACATGTTCATAACTGAAAATAAGATTATCTTTTCCAAACCTGATTTTATAATGTTTCCATCCTTTTTATGAATGTGAACCAACACGCACCCACTGAAGAAAAAAATAACATAAAAATTGTGCTTGATACCTCCCTCTTCTTCAAATCCTATACCAAAGATTTCTGTCAATTTTATCTCCTAGTTGTTTCACAAATTGATCCACATTTCCATGTTTCTAACAGCACATTACTTCTAGCCCCCTTAAAATTTTTCACTTTGAATGCTGCAATAGACTCTCAACTGGCCTCCATAGCTCTACTTCTCTCTCACTCAAATCTGTTTTCTATAAGGTAGACAGAATTATTTTTGCTGTAAACAGTAATCTGATCATGCCACTCCCTGACTAAAATTTTGTAGTTACTCTCATTGCTCAAAAGAAAAATTTTGTTGGAATTAAGAAGGCCCTCGTGGTCTTGCTTCTACTAATGCCTCCAAACTTCTTTGCATCAAGTGTCCCCTCACTAGCCTCACTGGAGCTATGAGCCTACAATGCTGGTCCCTCTACTCTCTACCAGGAAACTTATACTCATCCTCTTTATTTAACCCCAACATGTCTTATTCCACGAAACTTCCTTTCATCTCCCTGCCCAGGTGACATCTGCCCATTACACGTCCCCGGAGCTCAATATATCTCTTTCTTATGATACATCACAGTTACATTTTTACATTTGTTTAAAGGCTGTTGCAGCTTCTATATTTTTCTTCATTTTTAAAAAAAATTGATATTGTTTTCTCCACTAGACTTTCGGTTTCATGAGAGCAAGGTCAGCATATATTTCTGCTCATCATTGCATCTCTATGCCTACTATTATGCTAGATGTAGAGTAGGCACATAATAGCTGTTACACAAACAAATATACTGGTTGAGACAAGAGATGGTAACTTGAATTACACATTTTTTAAGTCTCATATAATCTCTGCTATTTGTTTTTAGAGACTGAAAAATGTTCTTTTTTTGGGTACTGCTTGGAAGATGGAGTACACATAGAGGTTCCCCTCTGCTATACTTTCAATCTGTCTGTCTTTCCTGAGTCAAACATATGCTGGATGCTCTGAGTGTCTGAGGACAGTAGAAGCCCTGTGCTTTGTGAAAATTCTGGCAAAGAAAACTTGCATGAGCTCTTTGTCTTTGAGTTGGGCATGCTCTTACTAGATCAGCATTGTAGAGCTCCAGAGCGATAAAGCAGTGGATTCTGGGAAGAGTTTGATCACAAGATTCTGGACTCACGGAGAAAAGTTGTATATCAGTCCATGTTTCTGGTTTCCCTTCTTCCCATGAAGTGAAAAAAGAAGTTAAAGGTGTGGGCTGGGCTTCAGCCCCTGAGTACTGAGGCTAAAGGAATTGGAGTAGTGAAGGCGGCAGAGAGGCTTCCTCCTAACATATCAGCAGGGCGCTTTTAGCTGGTTTCTTATATCCAGCAGCTTGTGATGGACATATGACTTCACATTCAAATGTTTATCAATCAGCCTGCTGACACTATGGCCCTCCAACAACCAGGGAATCAAACACTAGAATAACAATAACAGAGGGTAAGTCAAAATCAACAGGACAAATGATCAGAGGAATGGAGCTTATAAGAGAAAGAGAGGCAATACAACAGAAAAGTAATAAAAGCAGTAGGGATATAAAGAGAATTGTAACATTGAAAAGGAGTTTGTAGTTTGCAGCAAAACAAACAAACAAAAAAACACAAAGTAACCTTATTTTCTGCTTAATTTGATAGATAAATTGAAGTAAGACATGAACACTGAGGAGACCCGAATTAGTGACCTGGAATATCAATAGAATATATATTATAAAGCATAATGCAACAAATGAATGAATGAATCATGAAATGTCATAATGAAGTAAAATATAGGTGACATAGTGGATAGATTCAGAAGATGTGAATATTTAGAATGTGAATGATTGCTCTTTCAGGAGGGGAGAAACAGATGCACAGAGAAGAGCTGATAAATAGAGTAAGAATGGTAAGAATAGCACATGCCTTCACAAACTTGAACATGTAAATTGAAAGCTTTCACGAAGTTCCAGATAAGTCTAGTAATAAAAGACATCCATCTGAACAGGTTAATATTCAAATGAGTAACAACTGGTTGTATCCCGGGTCCAACCAATAGGAACAAATGTTGGTTAAAACAATCAAATGGCTTTACTAGTTCACATGAACAGCCTTCAATCTGCAATTAAAATCATTTTATTCAAATATCCTATCTCTTTCAAGAATCCAGAAACAAAGAGTTACTTTTAAAGGGAAAATTATTTACTTTACAGCAGATGTCCCATTTATAACAAATAGAGAAGAGACAATTCTAGGCAACTGAAAGAAAAGGGCCACAAAGACCAAAGTGTTTATCCAGTCAAGGTATCATTCATCTGTCAGGGTGAAAGTGTTTTTAACAAAGTCAGAAAGGTTTTCTTATTGCAGAACTTCTAAGATCCTTTAACATTCTAATTTGAATAATAAAAATGCAAGGAGCATATATGATGTATAGCGTGTCACGAGATTATCTGGCTATAGAAGACATATTTTGAATAATATCTTTTGGGTTAGTGCTCTAGAAAACTGTAATTTGAGAAATGCTAAACTAAATTTTATAATTTTTGTTAAAGGAAAATTAGACTGTGGTCATCAGAATTTCTGGATAAGTAAGAAGAGATTATGAGGAAAAAGGACCTGCTTTTATCTCTGTTTATACTGGGTAGGCCAGAACGTTTAAAAATCTCTTTTATAATATAAATTAATTTCTGAGGCTTCAGTGTCCTGCATTTAAACTACGTAGGAAAAAAAAAAGGAAGATGCCAAAGAGTAAAGTAAAAATCTATTATGTAATAAACTGTTCATAAAAATTTTTGAAATAAAGTTAATTTCAAGGCATTATTATGTAAACTACATTTGTGGTTAGTCTTCTTTTATCCCAATAGTTTAACACATGCATAGTGAATAGATCACAGTCAGTATTTGTTTTCGTTTTTTTTGTGAGGAAGATCAGCCCTGAGCTAACATCCATGCCAATCCCCCTCTTTTTGCTGAGGAAGACCAGCCCTGAGCTAACATCCATTGCTAATCCTCCTCCTTTTTTTTTCCCAAAGCCCCAGCAGATAGTTGTATGTCGTAGTTGCACATCCTTCTAGTTGCTGTATGTGGGACGCGGCCTCAGCATGGCCGGAGAAGCAGTGCGTAGGTGCGCGCCCAGGATCCGAACCTGGGCCGCCAGTAGCGGAACGTGGGCACTTAACCGCTAAGCCATGGGGCCGGCCCGCAGTATTTGTTTTTAATGAATCAATGAAGAGAATCAATGAACAAATAAGTAAATGTATTATTTGAAGTGAGTAACCAAAATCCAAATTATACATTTTTATAAATATGCTAATTTTTCAAATTATCTCTGCCTTAGTGACTCAAAAATGCTCTTCTTTAAGAATTTATAGGAAGATGGAAATCTGAGAACCAAATGCAGGTTGTAGTCAACATTTTTTCATATTAGTTATTACATGCTATTCTTTGAATTAACTCAGTATTTGGCATATTCCAATGTTATGAGTTTCATTTCCCTTTTAACTTGGACTCAGAGGGGTGACCTAAGCTTTACAATCACTTACACACAGTTGAAACTCCAATTCAGAGGTGAGGAATATGAGTGACGTTATCTTATTGCCTTCCCAGATAGTGGCAGAGACTTCTTACTTCTGGAGGAATCAGTAATTGAAAACTTTATTCCTTAACTAATAGTGTTCAAAACAATGGCAAAAGTAGCCATTGTAGTCAAGTTCAGTTCTTCAATTTTATCCTTTGGGGCTGTGATGGCAGTGGAAACAGCCTTGGTTTCTGATGTGACCTTAGAACTAGTCATCATTCCTGGAACTTTAGTCCTAACTTTGTTTCTCCAGGCCTCAAAGTATTTTGTTTACCACTTATTATTCTTTAATGTATGAGTTAGTTTTCTACTTTAACTAGCAACAGTAGATTTTGTTGGTTGAAACTAAACAAATTCCAAATGGGCTGCTAATCTCCAGTCCTGACCCAGGCATCTACGTATCTGGGCGAATCCCTTTTGGCATCTCCTAAGTTTTCATGCTTTCTCATCCAATGGTGTGAGTGGAATCTATTGACACTAAAGTGGCACTTTCTAACTTTAACAAACATTTGTGGATACCCAGTTTCACTGTTGACTGAGTGACATTGACCAAAATGCTTAATTTTTCTGTACCTGTTTTTCACCATGTGATCTTAAAGAAGAGCCAAAAAATATACCGGTAGCCTTAAAGTGGGGCAGGAGTTCCTAAAATAAGGAACTTCCTAAAATAAAAATTAAGTTAAAAATTTGGTGAATTCTCTTCAGAAAAAACAAACTGGTGACAGTAGGGGAGGATAATTACAATGACAAAAGGGATAATATAAAACAGTCTTAGCATTATACAGATATAAAAGAAAGTTGGTTAGAAAAGTATTGGATGAAAATATGAAAAGGAAATTTATAGTCAAGATGCGAATGACCTACAAATGTGTGAAGAAAAGCTCAGGTTTTTTTTGTTGAGAATGAAAAATAAATACAAAACCACTTTATACCCATGGGAAAACAATCTTCATGATACACAGGTGGTAATTTGGTGACATTATCGATAGTCATACTTGATGGTCCAGCAATCCATACCTGGGTATTCATTCTAGGAAAACTTGGGTATAGGTCCCAAAGGGGACATATTACCAGGGTTTTTATTCTAGCATTGCTTATGTTCTAGAGAGTGGACACAATCTAATACCTATTAGATAATCTATTAGCAAGATGGTAAATAACATCGTAAGTCAACCTGGTGGTCTACTGGTTAAGATTTGGTGCTCTCACTGCCCGCCTGGGTTCGTTCAGGGAACACCATCTGTCCATCTGTCAGTAGTCATACTGTGGCGGCTGCTGTTGCTGTGATGCTGAAAGCTATGCCACTAATATTTCCAATTCCAGCAGGATCACCCATGGTGGACAAGTTTCAGTGGTGCTTCCAGAATAAGACAAACTAGGAAGAAGGACCTAGTCGTCAAAATTCCAAAAAACTTGGCTATGAAAATCCTGTGAATAGCAGTAGAGCATTGTCTGATATAGCGCTGGAAGGCAAGAGGATGGTGCAAAAAGATTGCTAGGAGTTGAAATCAACTTGACAGCACTAACGACAAATAAAATTGTGGATGCTGCTATGGAATAAAACTCAATAGTCAAAAGAATAACCTTAAAGTATGTGCAGCAACATGAATAAAACAAACAAAAAAATAGTACTGAGTAAAAATCAAGTAAGACAATAATATCTAGCAAAACATTATTTGTTTAATGAAATATACATACTTTGTGTATTTTTCAAATATGCGTATACGTTCAAGGACATTTGTTAATACATAATAAGAGTCTACACGGGGAAAAGGGCAAGAGTAGAATTGGTGATCATGGAAGAAAAGGGAAAAAAAAGACAGGAGGAAAGAGAAGAGAATAAAAGAGAAGGAACGAGAAAGAAGAAAGCCCTTACATATACTTCAAAAATAAACTCAACTCACTCTGTAGCTGAAGGTTAAAAACATAAGTTAATTTCTGTGTATCTAATCACTTTGATATCCTAGGTGCCCGGGATAAAAATGTATATTTTTATTTTTTTTTAAGTTTTTGTTTTTAAATGGCTAGATATATGGAAAGTTATATGAAAAGAGCAAAAATGGTAAAACAATCTAGAGAATTTAAAACAAACTTCACAACCAATAAAATATTTGGGCAGCATGTAAAGAATGAGAAGGGATCTTGAGGAAAGGTAAGGAAAGTGAGACATTCTGTTATCACATCTGATGACACTATAGACTAGGATTTCAAGGTGTTATAACTTATTGTCGATTTTTCAGTCTGAAATTTTGACGCTGACTAGTCTCAAATTTGAATTCCTTCTAACTCTATAGAGTCCATGCTCTTAACCTCCAAATAAATGATTTTATACACAATACCACCTTATCCTTGGGTAAATATTGGATTTTGAAAATAAACATGTATGACTTACATCTAAATTTCCCACAGCGCTTTACACATTATCTTGCTCAGCAAGTGCTAAATATTTAACATAGTGTTTGAAATTAACATAACTAACAGGATTAGACACGATAATACATTGATCTAGTTTAATACTATTTAAATCAGATAATATTTACTCTTTTTTAAAACTGTTATGTTTTCTTATATTGGAATATACTGTTTTTATCTATATATTTGAAGGGATCATTTCTATTAATATTTTCACTAAAGCTTTCAGTGCCATTTAATGAAATTAGTGCAAGTAATTATCAGACTTACTTTGGCTAAAAAAGAGTTGTTTCTGGAAACCGTTGATTTCCAGTAATTGGACACACTGTTTCAAATAATATTCAACTTCAATATTTTTTCTAAAATTTAGCTTTGTTCAAACTGACCAAAGTTTCTCACTTTAACAAAATTACATCTAGAATAAATAGAAGTGTTAGAATTTATAAGTATTATATTTCTAAACCAACACAGGTGGGAACATACTCAATTAGATTAAGGATATACTGCCTGATTTTCTGGGAGGAAAATGCCATTTGCCAATAATTGTCAAACGAACTCATGTCAATCTCAGTCTGCAATAAATATGTAAACACTGATAACAGCAGATTAGGTCAGTCTCTTCGTGTAAATGATCTTTGTGTTAATCTCTTAATTAGAAGTACTAGTCAGTGTAACAGTTGCAGTAATTCTTGTGATGTTGATAATAAAAGAAAAACTTGAAGACTAACAGATTCCGTGCTTTTAATTTTACCTGGTTATAGGTCCCCTTTCCTGAGCACTAGTATCTACCTGGTAATGTTCCTGCCAGAATCAACTAAATTGCATGACCCTCAGGAGGGTGCCTTATTTTGGATTATTCTTTCACCCTGAAAAATTGACTTCAAAAAATTTGATGGACGATGTGACCTCTCAAGCCAATGGATATATCCCAAGGAAATAACAAGGAGAAAATGGTTTTCTTACAACAGCGTCTTTTTCAAAGAAACTTGAGCTTTGATCCTTTTGGTTCCTGTTGCTGTTCATATTCAGGGACACAATGGCATAGATGGGCGGTATTATAATTCAGAAATTGCCCTGTGGCAGGAGCAAAAATCCAGAGCTAGCCAATCATATTGCATGTTTTTTAGACATGGAAGACATAAAACCATCTCTTTATATTGAGTATTCTCAATTTATATCATACGCAATGTAATCTTGCTGTATTGAACATAGATAATTTATATTTAATTTGATTTAAAGAAGAGAATTGCATTCCATACTCATTAAGTCATCCTGCAGGTCTTTGAAGAAGTACTAAATTTTGAAATGCCATAACTAGTGGGACAATTTTAACTTTAACCAAGCATGACATGAAATAAACATGCAAATGGCAAACAGAAAGCTGTTAATTTGTGTGAGAAGTTAAAGCTACGAAAACAAGAGGATAAAAGCAGTTAGTTTGTGCTACTACAGCATTGAATCCACAATTCACATCCTGGGGAGTGACAAACCAGTCATTTAACGCTATGTCAACACATGTATCTTGTCTTTCATTAGTAAACTCTCCTGCTGGTTCATACGCTGTCAGAAGTAGGCGTCCTACTGACATTCATAGAGGTGTGGAAACTGAGATGGTTTAATAAATCTGTTTTGTTTAACTTCCTTCCTTATCCTGTTTGAAGCCAATTTTTTCCTTTACTTTTAGAACAAGTACATATTAGCTTCATTTATGAAGTAAATGTTAAAAATGTTTATGATTCAAGTGACCTACTTTCCTTTTAATTCCTTAGAGCGCTTTGAATATCCTAGCCAAATGAGGGTTACATCTGCCTGAAAATTACCCTTGCTTTTCTCTCTGCACACAGTCTGCCCACATCATCTGTGAATAAATAACCATAAAAAATAAATGGAGAGGAAAGACGACAGCATCCATCTCCCTTTCTTCCTGAAAAGTGTTCTATTGAGATGTTGGTTAATGACCTAAGCAGTATTATAGATCCAAAGTATTTTTCACCCTTCCAGCCCACTCATGCCCCCACAAATCCATTCAATTTAACTCTTACCTGTTTTTAAATAATATTGCTCATAGACAGTGGGTGAGAAAATATTTAAATAATTATGTATGAAATACATGCAAAACAGCCTTGTAGAAGTTCAGGAAATGCAAAGATGACTAGATATAGAATTTTTACATGTAATATAATTTCTTCAAACATTTCCTAAGCACAGTCAAGAGTCAGATAAAAGCTGTCTCAATTTTCCATTTTAACCAACAAGATCATATTTATTTTAGGAAATGTTACGTTATTTGTAGAATTAATTACTGGGATTATTTTGCAAGAATATAAATCATCATTACTTTTATTTTACACTAAGCTGCAGAATATTTAAACATAAATATTGTTATAAGGCTGTTTACTATTGTGAATAGTAGTGTCTATGAGTTAAAAATTTAAATGACTACTTCAATCAAATATATTATCTCCATTTAAATTGATAATCCCTCTTCTAATGAAACCGTCTTTACTTAAATTATTTTGTTGTCTTCTTGGAACTACCTCAAAAGTCTGTCATTCTTTTTTAAAAAGGATTTAGATTTTTTGTTTGTTGGTTTTAGAAACCATCAAGTAAAACTGACATAGTTTAGTAAAAGGCTTTCGGGTGAAATCAAGGACTGTCACAGTAATTTTAAATATTTAATTACGTGCTTTAGAGTCAGAACGTGAGCAAATTCTAAAAGAGGACTATCACAACTTTTGGAGAATTGACTGCATCGTTGAAATACATACGTACCATCTAGTGATTGATTTGAAGTACAATAGATATTTAAGAACGTAAAATTCTACATATTTGTCTAAAAATAATATTAAATGTGTTCCATGTACTTCACACTACAGTATTTTAATTAAGGAGATTCTTAAATATTTCATGTTTAGTAGAAGATGAGCTTTCTGCTTTTGGAGAACTACAAGCAACCACCCCACCCCCAAATTAGAAAATACAAACAAATAGCGTTTCACTGAATATTAAGTCACTAAAAGTAAAATATGATAATTAAAGCTTGGCTTTAAACTATTGGGAATATTTTTAAAAACTCATGATTCTCAAATAATAAACAATTTATAAAATTATTTTCCTCTTTTTCTAAGATTTATTTTTAAATTTTTTACTTATTTTGAACAAAATATTCATCATAGGAAACTAAAGTTTTTCATAAATCTGCTTTAAGCGATGAAAATTTATAAAGTCATTAAAGGAGAAAGCAAAATTATTTGAAATATTAAAATTTAAAGTAAGCTATGATTACAGTTCATTGGAAAGAAGACACTTTTTGATACACACTGAATTACAAACTTTTAAGTGGAGACACATTTTACTCTAAATAATTAAACACTTCCTTCATAATACTTATACCGTTAGCTTGTGCAAAAAAGATGTATGCTTAGTGGAAACTATTACTAATTCTGATTCATTGGAATTCAGTTATAAGATTTGCATAATAAAAGGTAGTTTAGATTTATAAACAGAATTTACTTAACAAAATAATTGAAAAGTAGGAAAAAATACTTTCCATAGCTCAGAAAAATCCACAATTATAAATGACTGAGAAACATTAACTTCAAAAGAAATTTCCAAAGCTTCTACAATTTTGTCCAGTTTCTCATATTTTAGAAATCTGTTATGGTGCTATATTTTTAAATAACTGCCTTAAGCTGGAAAGAAATTAAGAATATCTCAAACTATTATTTCTGAAGTTTATTTCATATAATTTGTATCCTTAAGCAATAATACAATTTTTATCCATAATATTTAATATACGTGAGAATGTTCACTTTTAAAGCACCACTAGTTTTGTCACTAGTTCTCTACATTAACATTAAATCTGTGAAAAATGCATTTTAATAATTTTAAAATTACAGCCTTTCTTCACAGTCTTATTTTGCAGAGTTTAAACATATATTTTTGGGGGCTTTTGTTGTCACTCTTTTAATTTGTTTTTAGCATGGGAAGTTTGTGGTTTTGTCTTTTCCTTCTGTCTGCGATTCCTTAAATTGATTTTAGATTTCCCGTGAGAAACATATTGTATAAGATTATGATGATAAAGTTTTAAGGTAATTATGTTTCTTCTGCAAGAAGCAAAATGACTGTGTGCGTGTGTTTATGATTTCATTCCCTAAAAGATTAAGAAGTATCAGACGCCTTAAAAAAAATTGTCATCAGAAGATCTGTCAAAATACAGCCAGGGACATTTCTTAGAGAACCACAACATAATTTTTTCACTTAATATATCTGGTTTGGGTTGACTAGAAGATGTCTATAACAGAGCATTAACAAACATTGTAATTTGCTGGGGTCAGCCAGGTCTGTAGCTTTGAGATTGAAAGTCATTTTAAATTATGCTATCAGCTTTCCAAACCTCATTAGACTTAACCCATTTAGGCGCCACTGACTTCTCGGAATCACCAATAGAACCCTAATCAGAAAACCGCAGAGCAGCCAGTCTTCTGCTATCAGAAACCTCAGTACAATTTTGTGTATTAATATTTCAGAAAGTTTGTAGGAACACATACTCCCTGCTGAGCACTACAACCAGTTCAGACACAGTTGCAGTCAGTCCACCCAACCAGAGCGGCTGGCTGCTCCCTGTCTGTCTCTGGACCTGGCAAGTGGGGAGAGAAAAAGACAGAAGAAAATGAAATGAATGCCTGCATTTGATTTATGATTAATAAATTCCCATAATTGGAGAGTCAGGTAACCAGTAAATAGAATAACATAAGGTTACAGGAAAATACCAATTTTATTCTGTAATGTAGACTTAGAATTCAATATTACTTTATTTTTTCCAGGAGAAGCAATTTTTGAGAACATTAGTTCTCTCTAATGTTCTTCAAAAACACTTAATCTAATTTTCACCGTGTATTGGTCAAAATACAGCCTAAAGATATCCAGCAAAGTAGTGCAATTAAAAATGTTTTATAATTTATAGAAAAATCAGTTTAGCAATGAAAACCAATGTAAATTTTCAGTTATTTTAAGAAATATATGCAATGAAGAGAAATATAATTTCTATGATGATAAACAGTGATCAAAGTTCAATGAAATACAGTAAAGCTAAATTTTAAAAATAGAAACAAAACAGTAAATGCAACTTGAAAGGATACTTGAATAAATAATTTATTATAAAAATGAGAATTATGTACATAATTGATCTGTTTGTTTATAATGGGGAAGATCTCATAATATTTAAATTTACTTATTATACGACACATATTTACAGGTGCCCCTAGAGGGAAAATATTTATAGAAACTCCTAACAAGTTTGGATTTCTTAAGTTTAAATAATGCAAAAAGTTTAAAATGAAATTAGACTAAAATAAATTAAACTATATTCTTTTTTAATTAAAATTGTAATACTTAGCATGTTATCTAAAGTAAATGAATAGGCCATTAAAATGGCAACCAGAATTTGTCCGTTTTTCTTTTTCCTTTTCTTTAAACAAATAATTAGGGAAGACATAGTTTCCATACTATATGAATTTGAATATGGCATTTTTCTTGATTTACGTCGTTAGAAATGGAGAATATTAAAAACAACTATCGCATTACACGAGCCATAGTCCTTTGATGGTGCTTGATTAATATATTCTTTAGTTGTTTTTAACTGAGTGGCCGCACACAGGCCCTCTCAGAAGTCAGGGTATGCTCTAGCGCCAACTCTGCTCTGAGCTGGATCAGTAACATTGACAAGTCAGTGAGCTTCTCACCTTCAGTGTGAACTTACACCTGAGATCCCTCACGATCCTACTTTTGTATGACTACAGTAAAATCTTACATGTGCATGCACACACACATCAGTATAAATCTTTTCTACTATCATCTAAATCTGTCTGAATATAATTCACATACAGCTTCATAGATATTTTATTTAAAATGCTATGGTTTGTATAGCAGTATGAACACATAATCTTTGTCAGTTCTGATTTTATTTTTTTCATTTTATTGTGGTAATAACACTTAACAAGATCTATCCTCCTGACAAATTTTGCGTGAACAATACATTATTGTTGACTATAGGTACAATGTTGCACAGCAGATCTCTAGAGCGTATTCATCTTACTTAACTGAAGTTTTATGCCAGCTGATTAATAACTCCCCATTTTTTCCTACTCCCTCTCTGGTAACTACTATTCCAGTCTAATTTTATGAATTTCTTTATTTTAGATACCTCATATAAGTGGAATTATGCAATACTTTCTGTGTTGTCTGGTTTACTTCACTTAGCTTAATGTCCTCCAGATCCGTCCATATTGTCACATATCGTAGAATTTCCTTCTTTTTTTAATGCTAAATAACATTCCATTGTATGTATATACCACAATTTCTTTATCCATTTACGCATCATTTAGGTCGTTTCCACATCTTGGCTATTGAGAATAGTGCTGCAGTGAACATGGGGGTGCTAATATCTCTTTAAGAACCTAATTTGAATTATTTTGGATAAATATCCAGATGTGGGATTGCTGGATCGAGTGGTAGATAGTTCTATTTTCAATTTTTTGAGTACCCTCCGTACCATTTTCCATAATGGCTGCACCGTTTTTGCATTCCAACCAAGAGTGTGCAAGGGTTGCAATTTCTCCACATCCTTGCCAACACTTGTCTTTTGTTTTATTCTGATAAGAACCACCCTGACAGGTGTGAGGTGATATTTCACTGTGGTTTTGACTAGCATTTCTCTGATGATTAGTGATGATGCACACTTGTTTGTATACCTGTTGACAGTTTGCATGTTTTCTTTGGAGAAATGTCTATTCAAGTCCTTAGCCCATTTTTAAATTGAGTTATTTTTTTTTGTTAATGAGTTATATGGGTTCCATATATATTTTGTAGAATAGCCCCTTATCAGATATATGGTTTGCAAATATTTTCTCCCACTCTGTAGGTTGACTTTTCCCTAATCTGATTGTTTCCTTTTCTGTGCAGAATCTTTTAATTTTGATGTAGTCCCACTTGTTTATTTTTGGTTTCGTTGTTAATGCTTTCGATGTGATATACATGAAATCATTGCCAAGACCATGTTCATGAAGCTAGCCCCTATGTTTTCTTCTGTGAGTTTTACAGTCTGAGGTTCTATATTTGAGTCTTTAATCCGTTTTGAGTTGATTTTTGTGTATGATGTAAGATAAAGGTCCAATTTCATTCTTCTGTATGTGGACTTCCAGTTTTCCCAACAGTATTTGTTGAAGAAACTATTCTTTCCCCATTGTGTTTTCTTGGCACTCTTGTTGAAGATCAATTGACCATACATGTGGGGATTTATTTCTGGGCTCTTTATTCTGGTCCATTGGTCTCTATGCCTATTTGTATGCCAGTACCAAAGTGTTTTGATTACTGTAGCTTCATAATGTATTTTGAAATCAGCAAGTGTGATGTCTCCATCTTTGTTTTTCTTGCTCAGAAATTGATCTGGCTATTCATGGTCTTCTGTAGTTCCATATGAATTGTAAAATTGTTATCTATTTCTGTAAAAAATATCTTTGGAATTTTGATAGAGATCCCATTGAATCTGTAGATCACTTTAGGCAGTATGGACTTTTTAATAATATTTAGTCTTATAATCCATGAACACAGAATGTCTTTCCATTTGATTGTGTCTTATTTAAATTATTTCATCAATATTTTATAGTTTTCAGTATATAAATCTTTCACCTCCAAAAAATTGAAGAGGAGGAAACATGCTCAAGTTCATTTTATGAGGCCAGCATTACCTTGATTACCAAAGCCAGACAAAGATACCACAAGAAAACTGCAGACCAATATCCCTAATGAATACAGATGGAAAAATCATCAACAAAATACTAGCAAACTGAATACAACAGATCATACACCATAATCAAGGAAGATTTACCCATGGGATGCAAAGATGGTTCAATATACAAAAATCCAATTAATGTGATAGATTACATCAATAAAATAATGGATAAAAATCACATGATCATCTCAATAGATGCAGAAAAAGTATTTGATAACATTCAACACCTTTTCATGATAAAAACTCTCAAAAAACCAAGTACAGTGGGAAAATATCTCAACGTCATAAAAGCTCTATAGGAAATACCCACAGCTGCTAACATCATACTCAATGGTAAAAAACTAAAAGCTTTTTATCTAAAGTCAGGAACAAGATAACGATGGCCTCTCTCACCACTTCTATTTAACATAGTACTGGAAAACCTAGCCAAAGCATTTAGATAAGGAAAAGAAACAAAGGCATCCTAGTTGGAAAGGAAGAAGTACATTATCTCTGCAGATCACATGATCTTATATATGGAAATCCCCAAAGACTGCATAAAATAACTGTTAGAACTGATAATAAATTCAGTAAAATTACAGGACACAACATCAACATACAAAAATCAGTTGTATTTATATACACTAGCAATGAACTTTCTGAAAAGGAAGTCAGGAAAAAAATTTCATTTATAGTATCACCAAAAAGAATAAAATAGGAATAAACTGAAGAGGAAGCTCTGATGTTAAAGGACCATTTCAACATGTTTTTAACTCTTTCATGTGTAGCTGCTGCCTGTTACAGAGCTAATGAAGTGAGAGACATACTGTGGATACTCTTTTCCTTTGCATAGTCTGTTCCATGATGTACTTTTGGTCTGGTTGATAATGATGCAACTTACATTTTACGAGAGAATCTTCGTCATTGTGCAAAGAGAGAAACTGAATAAAATTGAGTATCTGAAGTTTTATTTTAGCTACTTCTGCAGGAGCTGTTCAGTTTTATGTGCTAGTGTTGTAGTCAGTCATTAGAATCAAAGTTGTTCTTAATTTCCTTTTTATTTTGCATAGCAAGTGAATTTTCCCAAATCTCCGTTTTCTTCTTCATCTTTTTAAATGTTGAGTTCATTAAAAACATGTGTAACATATATTTAAAAGATAAAACCTAATGATAAATGATAAATAATGAGAAATGAACATCTGTGATCTCTCCAAAAATTACAACGTAGCCAGTAATTTACATCTACTGAACATGTTCCACCCCTAATCCGTCTCCCTCCCTCATGCAGTCCTCCTCTAGAAAGAAACATTATCCTGAATTTTATATTTAGAATTATCTTTCTTTTTAAAATTTACTTTATAAAATATACGTAGCTTACTGAACAATACAGATTCTGCTTTATAAAAGGTCTCCCTTGTATACGTTATTTTTGAGGCCTTGCTTTTTTTTAACTCAGTGTGATTTTTCAACACTCAATCCATGCCAATACATATATCAGTAGTTTAATTATTTTCATCAGTTGACAATATTTCTTCACATGAATATACCAGGATAAAAATAATATATTTACTTTTTCTGTGGATGATTTTTGCTATTATAAATAATACTGCAATGAACATGCAATTATTTGTATCTTGGTATAAATATACAAGCATTTCTCTGATATATTTCTCCTGGAGGAGAAATGCTTAATTGGAAGTATGTGAATAAGCAATGTTACAAGATAGTAGCAAACAATTTCAAAAAGTAATCATAACAGTTTGTACTTTAACCAACATTGTATGGAGTTTAGATTGATCACACATATACTTTAGTGGCTATCTTTCTAATGTTCAAAAATGGTTGTATTATTATAATTCCTCTCTAAGATTTTCCAGGTGGAAAAGTGCATTTAAATCTTTGATTGTCTTAATGGCTGAATATGTAAGTATGTTATTTATAACTAAGTGCTCAAACGTAGAATAATTACTGGTTATGGATTTAGTCTCCTCCTTTGTTTAATGCATTACTTATTCTATAAAGAAATATATATGAATGCATTACTTATTCTCTAAAGAAATATATATGTCCTTAATTTAAGAAAGATAGGGAAGCAAAAATATTAATTATTCTTTCTTTGATACTTAGTAATCTTTAATGTGATTTTTAATTTAAATTTGCTGAATATAGTAAGTATCTTGAGAGAATTGGCAAAAATTATGGATGGAAATATAAATCATTAATTTATATTTTAACTTTACCCACACTTAGAATTCACACCTAGATAGTAATATACTATTTAAGTATTTGAATGTTGATTTACCACACATACATACATATCACTTTAAGTCGGCACATATACAACTTCAAGTTTGATCCTGTTCTCTCAAAATAGATCAAGGTCTAATAATATTTTCCTAGAAAATCCTAGATTTTATAAATGTCTGATTTTATACTACACAATACTTATATGTGTGTCCTTTTAACAGAGTAAAAAAAGATCTCTAAATATCGAAAGCTATAGAACCAGAAAATGAAATGACAAACACTTCTTATACCTTATTTTTATACATATGTCTACTCTCACTTATAAAAAAATAAAATAACTGTTTGATAATCTTAGATATCTTAGCAGATTTCATCTTAAAATATTTTCTAGAGGCTTGCTCTTGGACTGAATCAAAATCAGGAAAGCAGACAAAAGGAAAGTTGAAATAAGTTAGGTCAAATTTATCAACGTACCTGACTTACCAAATGTGGATTAATTACTATGTGATTTTACTCTAAATTTAGTATTTAAAATTTTTATATATCTTATATATTATCTAAACATATTATATATTTATTTACATTTTATACACATATCTGCTTGTGGGTAATGAAATAAAAATACTAGTATACACAATCATAATTATTTGTTTACTTTTTATAAAAGGATAATTATGGTATCACAGTGACTCTTCATTGTCAGAGATTTGTTACAGATTTTTCTCCTAGGTAATGTTAACATTATGATTTACTTGTACTAAATAATTTTATTCTTTTTCCATGTGCAAGAACAAAAGAAAATTGTTTTGTCACCTTTATGAGACATACATCTTCAGGTGATTCCAATTCTAAAATATTTTTTAACTTGTTCCCATCTTCTAATTTATCTTTAAAAATACCCTTAAAAACCGTGCCTTTGAGATTTTGCCAAAATTATGCTGATAACTTCCAAATTTATCTCCATCACAGATTTCTCAACTGAATTCTGGTGAATTATAGTTAACAGCCTAGTCAACATCCTCACTTGAATGTCTCATAGGTCCACAAACAGAACACACCCCAAACTATTTATTGTCTTTTATCACCACACCTCATTTGCATTTTCCTCCCTAACGTGCAAATATGTTAATATGTTTAATGTTTATTTTTTCAGTTATCTATCTGTTAACAACAAAGAGTGTATCTAGCTCCCAGTTATAATAATGAATGCTTCAATGACCATCCTCGGTCATGTTCTCTTATGGACTTGTCTGAGAATTTCCCTGGGATATATACCCAGCAGAGGAATTGCTGCCTCATAGGATACACACACAGTTGATTTGACTCTGGCACCAGATCGGTGCTCAGAATAGCAGTGTCAGTGTGCAGTCCTACCTGCAGTAGAGGAGGATTGTGACGGCCCCACATCACAACAACCCTTGGCATTCTACAGTTCTCTAATTTCAGTCCTTGTGACTGGGGAAAGTGATAGCTCATTTTTAAAATTTTGTATTTCTGATTACCAATGATCTGGAGGATATGTTGTAGGTTTGTTTACTTTTTTGGTTATCCTCTTCTGTAAATCGCTCATCCACATTTTTTGCCCGTTTTTTTCTCTCTATTTCTCTCTTTCAAGAGTGCCTTGCATGTTTTAGAAAACCAGATATTTCTCACCACCTTTACTGCTGCTGCCCTTATTAAACCAATGTTATCTCTGGTGTTCCTGTCTCCACCCTTGCTCCTTTCTCCTGCTGTCTGTTCTCAACAAAGTAGCTAAAATGATCCTGTTTAACTGTAAGTCAAATGAGATTTCTGCTCTGAATTTTCCATGTCTTTTCAAATTATTTCAGGATAAAAAACTAAGGCCTATCAGACCCTGTATCCTCTTATCTCTAGTTCCTCTTCAATCTCATTCTCCCCTCTTTCTCTCCATTTCTACCACATCGGTCTCCTGGGTATTCCTTGAACAAGGCAGGCTTACTTCCTCCCCAGGACTTTGTAATTACTGTGTCCTCTGCCTGGAATACTAATGGTTTACTCACACATCTTTCAGCCATTGCTTATGATACCTTCTCCGTAAGCCCTTTTCTGAGCAGCCATTTAAAAATTGAATTTTTATCCATGGCATTTCCTATCCTCCTTCTCATTTAAAAATATTCTCTTGGGGCTGGCCCAGTGGCATAGTGGTTAGGTTCGTTAGTTCTGCTTCGGTGGCCTGGGATTTGCTGGTTCGGATCCACTCATCAAGCCATGTGGAGGCGGTGTCCCACGTAGAAGAGCTACAACTCTATAACTATGAATACACAACTATGTACTGGGGGTTTGGAGAGAAAAAAGAAAAAAAAAATAGGAAGATTGGCAACAGATGTTAGCACAGGACCAATCTTCCTAAAAAAAAATATTCTCTGTAACATTTATCATTTTCTAAAATATAATATAATTAACTTATTCATCATATTTCTTGTATTATTCCCCACACTTGAATGTATATTCCATGAGGAAGACCTATCTTTTTGATTTTGTCCATTCACTTGGTCCAGCTATTAGAACATTGTGTAAAACATAGATTGAAATTGAAATTATTTGTCAAATTAAAATGACTATTATTTTCTCTTTTATCTGAACTTAAAAGTTAGGTAGGCCTAAATATATTCACATCCTGGCAATTCTATATTCCTACCAATAATGACCCAATGAGAATCAGTATAGCTTTTTTTTTTTAACTTTCAAGTGTGTTATTAAATCAGATGATGGACCTCCACGATGTTGCACATACCAGCTTGTACACAATTATAAGAGGATATCACTTGTTTAAAAGATATAGCTGAGCAGTAGTTTGGCAAGTCTAGCAAGTGATCTTTAGCCAATTAAACGTTCAAAAATATTCAAAAAACAAAAATTGGACTGTAAAGATCATGTAAGTCCTAGGTGATAAATAATGAAAGAGTCACCCATTTTATCCTTTACCTTCAAAATTCATGTAATATCTTTAGCAAGAAAAAAAAATCTGAAGACTAGACACATTTCACCCAGGAATATTAACCTTCTTGCCACTTAGTGACTGATTTGATTGGAAATAACTCAACCCTAACCATAGAAAAGTTTTTTTTTTTTTTTAAGACATTTGTTGCTGCAAAATGTATGCCCTTCATTCTTATTATTCATTCAAGTCACTAAGCTTTCATTAAAGTATGTTTGCATGATACCCAAACCTAGGCGTCTTAGATATGACCTTTTTACTTTGCTTTTCACAATGTTCACTTAGCTGTACTAAACATCAGTCCATTGTTATAAAGAGCTTGGGATCTAAATTCGGTCGTACATTGGCTCATGACTAAGCTCACTCAATCTCGGTATGAAGTGGAGAAAATTCCAATATCTGCTCAATAGAATTTTCTTGATTATTAGAGGAGAAAGCATAAATAAGTTGCCTAACAGTTTATGTTAAGTTCTCATTCTCTATGAGAGTAAACTCTCATTGAATTTGGGTGAATTAATTTTTTTTTTTTTCTTGATTCCTGGTTGGCTGGAAGACTTGAATAACATTCCAAACCTTTCACACTCACATTGGCCCCCTAGTTATGGTACTCATTGTTAGTTGTGTCAATATCAAGCAAAGACTGGGAGAACTAACCTGTGTTATTACTGCGGTCTCAGATCTAAATATTTTCTTAGTCACAAAAGTCAAAAAAATGTTTGTGAGTTACTAGACATATTCAGTCATTATATGAACACCATTGCTTATCTCGTCACATCTCCTCAGTACATCTGAGGTTTGAACTGTAGCATAGAGTTGCATACAAATAACTTCTAGGGGCAGCAGATTAACCTTCTGATGAGTATAAAGTACTTAGCACCCTATAGATAGATCATAAAAGCTAGAATGGAATCTTGAGCTCTTCAAGAAGAGTGTGGTTATACTTACCAACTTTCTGGATAGTACTTGTCATTAGTCTTCATCTTAGGCAAGTGGAGGACAATTCTGAAGATATCTACACGATCACCTAGTGAAATTACCAACAAAACCTTCAAGAAGCCCCTTAAAGATATCAAGGTACTTGCTTACCTCCATGAACTAATAATAATAAAATTATTCTCCTATTCCATTCAGCATTGGCTGTTGTTTTTGACTTTCTTCTCTTCTTATATGAAAACATTAGAACATTCTGAATACAGCGTCTAGCAAATCCCATTTCTAAAGGAATTTTTAAAGGTCCTTCTTGTTTCCTGAGATGATTACAGGTAGGCTTGCAAATGTATATGCCAGAGAGAGTTTAAAAATATACCTGAAACCTGGTTACAATTTTGTTATTTGAGTCAGGGCATTGATGCCTTCAGTAACAATTTTTTTTGGAGATGTGAATGCTGTGATTAGATATTCTAACAAATGTATGCATTCATGTTTCCCTTCTGTTTAAATTCCTTTGGCTACGACATTATCAGTTGCTTTGGGAGATTCTCAATGGTTTCCCATTGGTAAAGTTACATACATTTCCCTGAGTTAAAATGCTATTTTAATTTTAAATGTAGTGTTTTTATAAATTTACTTCAAAAGTAGAAAGTTCTTTACATTTACGTTAGAAGGTTCACTTATATTTTGAAAGAAAATACTCTGTCATAATGTATAACTTATGTAACACTTACAAATTTAAATTCTACTCAACCAATTAACCAGATAGTCCTAAAAGAAGTAGGATAAAATAAATTACTTCTAATGCTTACTGCATAATCTCCATCAATTTTTCATAAGTATATGTATCAAATATGTTCCTAAGTGGTAATATGCTTTCTATGCAACTCTGTAAAACTGAAGCTATAGACGTAGACAGTTGAAGTATAAATGAATCTGTTATTTTTAGCTTTGGTGCTTAAAACGGTGGAAGACAATGCAGAATCTGTCTGATATATAATTGCGTGTGTAGAAGCACTGAGTGTGTGGGTCTAACTTTGGATACATTAAGGGCACTTCACTGAGTGAATGAGAATGATGTGAAGTGATTATTGAGAAAAAAAGATGCTTTCAAAAAGTTGTACATGGAACTCCATATTATAGCTTCTAGGTGCCGAATTTTAAGTGAAAAAAGACTGAAATTTCTTAGAGAAACAAATGTATGAATTCAGCCTACAAATAAATTGCAATTTCATGCACCATGTATAGGAGTTTTTACTTGTCAAAAATGTTTTAAACATATTGATTCAGTGATAGAAATGCCACTTAAAGCTTTTATTCACCAAGATTAAATTAGCATGCGTTTGCCAAATAACGTACTCTGTTTAGGAGATTTAAGCAATATCCATGCTATGATTTTTTTTTCCCAGCTGCAGTAATGTTTTACTCAGCGATGAGCATACTTTTCTATTGAGACCTACAATTATGCCTCATAATTGGTCAGTTAGAAGAAGAGTTTGTAGTAAATGGTAACAACAACAAAGGAAAGGTAGCTGTTATGTATAGGGATTGTTATCTGGCTTCATCACCTAAAGTGCTCTCAACCAGCTGAGCCAGGTAGGTAGGGCCATCAGGTTACTATGAATCCTGTGAGTACGACCATGTGGGAACTGACTCTGCCAGTGACCTTTTAGGCTACCTTTTGGTGCTACTTGGACAGGTTTTTTTCATCCATAAAATGAGAAAGCTGGCATATATAATAAAAAATCCCTTCTAGTTGATTCACAATGTAATCTCTCAATTTTAGCTTTTTAGGAGAGAAGACTAAGATCTAAACATCTTCTGTAGCATTTTAGAAAATATGACTCTATTTTAAAACAGTTTTTAAGAGTACATATCACATATTTAAATACTGGATATTACACTGATAAACCACCAAATTATTATTAACCCAGATGCTTGGAGGAGTAATATTTTCATGGTAATAATCTTTATTTCTTTATATATACCTCTTATCGTCTTTCTATGTCTCTCAAACCAAGTTAATTATTACTATTTAAGACAATTTTCTTTTCTTTAGAAAATCATCTGTAAAATCCTTACATTCGCCTTACTTTATACAACAGATGTTCGACAAAAAACTTGTGAAAAATATAATTTTGTTTTGCCATAAAATTGCATTATAATAGAAGTATGTTCCTCTGTTTCTGATATATCTTCAATTAACAACTCTTCTTAACACTTTATACACATTTTCTTTTGCCACAGTCAGATGATCAATAATTTATGATCTAAACTAGGTATTCTCAAATGTGTCTGAACTGTTACCGGGAGGTGTTTTTAAAAATTACTGACAGGCAGTCTCCACTTCTGGATATTTTTGTTTACCTCTTTAGAGTGAGACTCAATCATCCGTATATAGATAGAATGCTTTCCAGTTTATCCCAATCTTCATATGAGATCTAAAAGAATTAGAGAAAAGCAAATGTAACTGAAAATGATGCTTTCTTTATTCATAAATAAAAATTCCTTGGAAGCAGATGACTGATAAAGTCTTACTGTTAAGTATAGAGTTTTCACTTTTGCTTTTCTGTCTGTGTCTCTTCCATTTATCTTGAAATGATTTTAGACTTACTGAAGTTGTAAAAATAATGAGTTACCACATACCTTTCACCAAGCTTCCAATAATGTCAACATCTTACATGACCATAGTACAATTATCAAAACCAAGAAATTAACAACGGTTTAGTACTCTAAACCAAAGTATATATTTTATTTAGATTTTATGTTTTTCCATTCATGTCCTTTTCTATTCCAGAATCCATTCCATGATCCCACATTATGAATAGCTATTGTATGTCCTTAGTCTTCTCCAATTTGTGCTATTTCCTCTTTCTTTGTTTTTCATGACTTTGACATATTTGAACAGTTCTGATCAGTTATTGGTGGAACGTTCCTCAATTTTGGTTTGTCTAATGTTTCCTCATGACTATATTAAGGTCATATGCATTTTGGGAAGGAATCACGGAAGTAATATTGTCCCCTGTTCTATCCTTATTGTGGTATGTTGGTGGCAGGGGGAGGGGAATTGGTTTTTATGTCACTATGTCTTATTATTACTGATGTAACCTTGATCTTTTGGCTAAGACGGTATCTGCTGGGTTTCTCCAATGTAAGTTATTACTATTTTTGCCTTTGTAATTAATAAACATCTTGGTTGAAGTACTTTCAAAATATGCAGGTATCCAATTTCTCTCAAACTTTCACCCACATGAACTTCTTCATCCATTGAAATGTTAGAGGGAACAGAGTCTGCAAGACTATCCTCACTTCTGACATCAATTGCAAATTTGTGGGTCTGCAAGATCACCCTCAGTTTTGGTAATTTACTAGATTGACTCACAGAACCCACTGAAAGCTGTTACACCCACAGTTACAGTTTATTACAACTAAACATTACAGATTAAAATCAGCCAGGGAAAAAGTGCATAGGGCAGAATCTAGGAAAGTTTCCAACACAGAGTTGCCATTTATTCTACCATTGTAGAGTTATGGACGGCTTTATTTTCCTGCATTGATGTGTGACAATACGTATGGAACGTTGTCACCCTGCAGGTTGGTATCCAGAGTCATTATTGTGGCTCAATCATTTAAGCCTGGGTGGCCACCTAAATGGATGGCCTTGGTCTTCAGCCTCTACGGAGGTCAAAGTGATACCACATTACCCAAAGTCCCTACTCTAAATCATATTGTTAGACTACCTAGTATGACTAGCTCTCACTCTAAATCACTTTGTTAGACTGTCTGTCATGAACCAAGGTCCACCGAATAATCTAGACATTTCTATCTGGCATGAAGTTTTAAAGGGTTAAAGATTACCTCCCAGAAGCTGAGGGCAGTGGCCAGACCTCTCCTTGGGCATGGTTAAATTCTTTACTACACATCCATTGATCAATCTATACTCTACATTTATTAATTGAAATACGTCTTTCTTTCTGCATTTATTAATTGGAATGCTTCTATGAAAAAAGCCATGCCTTCTTTCCCATTTATTTATTTATTTATTTATTCAATTATACATCTATATGGGTTCAATAATATTGATTTTTTCTAAGGGTTATAATTCATTATTACCATTATTTATTTTGTTGCTCAACTAGATCCAGCTTTGGCTTTAGGTGCTCCCATAGGTTGGCACCTGTGCACTTCTGCCGCGCCCTGCCCTTTTGTGAGCACGTTATTACTTTCTGACACCATTCAATTTTCCAGGTTCATCTTTTATATTTTATGTCCAGCCTTGGATTCAACCACTTCTCCAAGGATACCTTGTTCCTTTTATTGGAGAATGATTGGTATTTAGAAACCAATAACCGGATGCTAGAGGTACTCCTTGCTACTGAAGTGCCATTGCTTCTCGGCCATCTCAGCAGACAGAGATATAAATATACATGTTTATTATCCCACACATAAACATCTCCGTATTTCTTTTTTCATTCACCTGTATGTATGCACATGTGTTTATGTATATGTGTGTGTGTGTATGCATATGTGTATATCTATATCTATACCATCTATATCTCCACGTGTTCGTACTAATACTGCTCATTTTGATTGACTGCCATAGGGTTTATTTTAGTCTTTCTCTTTTACTATTTGTGATTTCTTTATCTGACAGTGAGAAACCTGGATCTCATTATTTACAATAAGTCTACCTATTTGTTTGATACTGTTATAAATCTAAAGCTGTTTCAGAATCACTAACCCATATGCCTATGTGAAACACATGTACAACTAGAATACAGTGTTTATGTACAATTATTTTTGCCTTTAGCCAAACAATATCCAGTCAAAATACTGTTTTCTAAAGATATTTATGTGAGTTCTTTTCTTGGTCATCCTCTTCAGCATAGTTATGTTCTTCATTTGTAATACATTTAGACTCATTTATTACTGATTGTATTCT
The DNA here is from genome assembly GCF_020826845.1 of Diceros bicornis minor. Taxonomy (NCBI): domain Eukaryota; kingdom Metazoa; phylum Chordata; class Mammalia; order Perissodactyla; family Rhinocerotidae; genus Diceros; species Diceros bicornis. The sequence goes on from NC_080750.1 coordinate 26,116,206, forward strand.
ACTTTTGGTTCACTCCATATGCTGGAGTTTAGTTTAATAGTTTATTTTTTAGTTATATGAAATATTACTATGGTATTAAGAGGAAAAGTTTTACTAAAAGTTGTACTCAGAGATGTGTTACTCCCACCTCATTTCTAGGTCCCATTCCCATTCTCCCCTTCTTTCTACCTTTTCTGTACACACCCCCTGTAGTTAAACAATCTTTTTTTTTTTCTCTTCCTGTATTTCTTTTGCATAAATGGCCAGACACTATATATTGTTTTTAAATCTTATTTCTTGCATGAAGAGTAACATACTATGGATACAATTTTGTGCTTTGCTTTTCAAATTGAACAGCAGTACATTCTGAAAATCTTTCTCTATCAGTTCATAGAGATCTCTCCTATTCAATTTTATTGCTGCATAATTCTTCATTGTATGAGTGTACTGTGGTTTATTGTACCATAGTTATTGTGATTGTGAAATATTGGAAATGACCTATGTGTCCCTACATAGAAGAGTAGTTGAATGAGCTATGGTACATAGTAATCTTATGCATGTGTGTATTTGCATTCTTGGAGTTATATCTTCAGGGTGGGTCCCTGGAATTGGGGTTTCTGGGATTGAAAGGTAAGGGCATAGGCAATTTTGTTAGGTATCATCAAATTTCCCCCCAGGAGGGTTGTGCCAGTTTGCAATCCCACCAACAACGTACGAGGGGACCTATTCCCTTACAGGCTCACCAACAATATGTGTGTCATACTTTTTAACCTTTGCCAATGCGATAGGTAGGAAATGTATCTCAATGTTGTTTTGCTTTTCACGTCTAACTATAAATGAGTTTGCACATGTTTTTTTTTGTTTGAGAGCCATTTTTATATCTTCTTTGTGCAGTGTCTGTATATTATATTTTCTTGAAGAAAACTTGTCTCTATTTAAATCCTTTAAAATGAAGATCAGCACATAACCCTGCAAAATGTAAAGATTTTAAAACTTTATTTTATTATTATTTTTACTGACCACTTATGATCACTTAATGGAGTAAAAACATAAAAATTACATACAATCAAATGTAGCTCGCATTTTGTAGACAAGTCCTAGCATTCTTTTAGATTTTTTTGTGTGTGAGGAAGGTTAGCCCTGAGCTAACATCCGATGCCAATCTTCCTCTTTTGCTGAGGAAGACTGGCCCTGGGATAACATCTGTGCCCATCTTCCTCTACTTTATATGGGACACAGCCACAGCATGGCTTGACAAGTGGTGCATGGGTGTGCACCTGGGATATGAACCCGTGAACCCTGGGACGCCGAAGCGGAGCACGCACACTTAACCGCTGTGCCACCAGGCCGGCCCCTCTTTTAGAATTTTTTAAAAAATGAAAACGTGACTCTCATAGAAAATCCTACAAATATTAATTGTAATAACAATTTTTCTTTCAACTTAATCAGCATTAAAATATATCTTTGATATATTATCTGAATATAAATAGCAAAAAATATCATCTAGGAGTTCAATTCAATTTTTCACATTCGTTAATTATTTAGATAGTTTTATAACTCTAGAAATCTCTTAGAAAATTCAAGGCATATATTATTATTATGAAAATATAATTTTCCTTGTGATATTTAAAAAATTTGTTGAAACATGAAAGATGTCCTCATAATCTTATCTCTTTTTGAGTTCTCACTATTTCTCTTAATTAGTTTTTCTGGTACACTGGTTTTCAAATTTTAGCATGCATCAGAATCATTTGGAAGGTTTAAGACACAGAGTGTCTCCCCCAGAAATTCTCTGATTTTTAGGTCTGTGAAGGAGCCCTATAATTTGCTTATCTCAGGTTCCCAGTTGATGCTGATGATGCTACGTGGGAACCTCATTTTGAGAACTCAATTTCTACAATAAGAATGACAAGTCATTCTGTGTTTCCCTTTCAGATAAAAGAAATTAGTCGAGTTTACTGATTAATGAACTATATAAGTTTTCTTTTGCGTGAAAATGTGGGAATGAGTGTTTGTAGAATTTTTATGCCCTTTGAAAAAGATAGTGAAATTCTAAATACTTCCTTGAATTAGAGGGAAGAAATTCAATTTGTCAAAGGATAAATATAAAAATAATGGAAAATTAGACTCATTTTCTATTATACGACACAATATTGCAGAACTAAATTTGATTTCATTAATTTTATGAAATTATAGATACAAAGATTTTACTTAATATATTATAATCACAAATGGAGATCAATTATTTCAGTAAGTATGATTATTTGTATCAACCTATTTTTTTTTTTGGTGAGGAAGATCAGCCCTGAGCTAACATCCATGCTAATCCTCCTCTTTTTGCTGAGGAAGACTGGCTCTGAGCTAACATCTATTACCAATCCTCCTCCTTTTTTTCCCCAAAGCCCCAGTAGATAGTTGTATGTCATAGCTGCACATCCTTCTAGTTGCTGTATGTGGGACGTGGCCTCAGCACAGCCGGAGAAGCAGTGCATCGGTGCATGCCCGGGATCCAAAGCCGGGCCGCCAGTAGTGGAGTGCATGCACTTAACTGCTAAGCCACGAGGCCAGCCCCTGTATCAACCTATTTTAACATGAAATATCTAAGTCAATACTTATTTTTCTTTTTCTTCCATATTGAAACAATGCCTCCATAGTTACAGGAAAAAATATTTTCTTCATATATATAATTGATCATTTATGCCCTTAAAAAATAACAAATGAACTCCAGTGTGATATTTAATCTCTGAAATGAGATTTTATTTTGTCCATTCACTTCCTTTGAGTATTATCATTCCTCAAATATAAACGAGAAATTATAGTGCTAAATAAAATTTGTGCCTTTGGTTATAGAACACAATTTAGCAGATTTGGCTTTTATCTAGGAAAGGAAAAGTGAATGAAGGACAGTAATGAAACGAATGATTAAAAAATAAAGCCTCATAGAACCAGGAAAAGGTCAGTTGGAGGATGAAAAATTACAGGGAGCTCCAGAGACTACAAAATAATAATGTAGAATTTGTGATTGAACACAAGTAAGAGGATGAGTTGAGTGTGGACAGGGTAGGACAAGAGACTACAGAAGATGCCAAAAGCAATGAAATACAGATAACTCAAGTGATACGGTAGAGAGGAAAATTAAAGTGCCTGAAAAGAGCAGTTAGGTGCAGATTAGGAAGGCTGTTATGATCATATAGGAAACAAATTCTAGAAGCAAGATATGGGTATCCAATCTCAATGACCTGTGTGCAGGAATAGGATGTGCAACCCTAGAAAAACTGAATGAATGTAAGGAGAGTCTTCTTTCTCAGGGGAAGTTAGGCAAAGAAGTAAGGACTTGAGACATAAATTCAAGATGAGAGAAAAGTACAAGAGTCCAGTAAGAGTAAGATTCTGAAACTGGGATAGAAAAAGAAATATTGGATAGAAACAAGAAAAAAATGTATGTCAACATTTGAATCTAAAATACAGTGCAGAGTCAGCAGAATCATAGATAACTAGACGTTGAATTTATTCTTAGGAGTTATACTAGTAATTCATCTTCATTTTTCAAAGGTGAGACCCAGAAATGTGGATGAACTTAGAGGTTGAAGTTTAAACAGTTTTATTTATTTATTTTTTTGGTGAAGAAGATCAGCCCCGAACTAACATCCATGCCAATCCTCCTCTTTTTGCTGAGGAAGACCGGCTCTGAGCTAACATCTATTGCCAATCCTCCTCCTTTTTTTTTTTTTTGCCCCAAAGCCCCAGTAGATAGTTATACCCCAGTAGATAGTTGTATGTCATAGTTGCACATCCTTCTAGTTGCTGCATGTGGGACACGGCCTCAGCATGGCCAGAGAAGCGGTGTGTCGGTGCACGCCCGGGATCCGAACCCGGGCTGCCAGTAGCAGAGTGCACACACTTAAGCGCTAAGCCACAGGGCCGGCCCGAGGTTGAAGTTTAAATTGTTCTAGTCTGAAGATATAAAAAATAATAAGCATGGGCCAGGCAAGACATTAATATGCATCTATATTAATACAGCACCATAATTATTAACTGGCTTTATTACTTAGAGGTACTTATAAAGAAATGTTATTTGAATTAAATTATAAACCAAAAGGCATGTTATTTTGGTGAATCAATTACTATCAGTTAAAACTCTGAATTCATCTCTACTTACTGAACTGTTACTCTTTTTCACTTTTGGTAAACTAGATATCTGTGGACATACTGAGACCACAATTTCAGGCATCCAGGCAACAAGCATCCCTAGTGTTGCTTGTTATCTACTAGTAAGATAACTGTAAAGCAACAAAACTCCCTGCAAGTATTTAGCTTACAATTTTCTCACTAAAAGCAGCAATCTCTAGGAGACTTTTTCTTCTAGAAACATACAGCAAATTGTATGATATGCTACAAAAATTTGGGATGTAAAAAAAATAATATTTCTGGGCCGGCCCGGTGGCTTAGCGGTTAAGTGCACGCGCTCCCCTGCTGGCGGCCCGGGTTCGGATCCCGGGCGTGCACCGACGCACCGCTTCTCCGGCCATGCTGAGGCCGCGTCCCACATACAGCAACTAGAGGGATGTGCAGCTATGACATACAACTATCTGTTGGGGCTTTGGGGGAAAAAATAAATAAAATAAAATCTTTAAAAAAAATAATATTTCTTTTAATTTTTCTGCTGAAGCAAGGCAAGATTCCAACATGTGACAAAGCCAGCCCAGCATCTCCCTTTTCAGATTTCTATAGTTTAAGAGGACAGCTGCTTTCTTACAGCAGCTTATGCTTATTTTTTTTTCTATGAATAGATATTTGAAAATGGAGTAACATTCTGAAATTTATCTCTTCCTTCTTTTTATTCTCTTTCTTGCATAAAGTATATATTTTTGTTTGCATCTTCAAGCATTGTAGAATAAGATCTGGAGTTTATCAGTGAATGGCTGGCTATATTCATTTAAATCAGGACTGGAATATACAAAAATTTCACTTAGCGCTAGTGTGGCTATTACTACCAGGTAACATAGATTTCATACAAGGAGTATTACAGGAGATAGAAAGGAAAATTTCCTAATGATGAAACGTTAGGAGGTTTAATAGGCAGTTCACTGCCGTTCCCCTACTCCTTCAGCAAAGTGTTTGGTTTTATATAGCCATACATGTGCATGACTTTTGAGTACCTGAGAAATGAAGAGCAGTCCTTGCCATGCCTAGATTATGTGGAACAGACCACCTGGGTCCTCAGCAGGCAGCTTTTAGAGACTGACGTACTTTGGCTAATTCAACCAAGTCTGCTGAACAGAAAACATCTCAGTTTTGCTGCCCACTGAGTGTTAGTGAAAATCTGGATTTAAATTGCTAGTTCCAGGCCAGGTAGAAAAACACATTAGAATACCAAATCTGTATTTCTTTGATCTCTTATTTTCCTTAATCAGTATGTCTAGAAGTTAATCAAGTTTATTGATCTTGTCAAAGAATCAGCTTTGGTTTTATTTATCTATTTTTTGTGTTTTTTTATTTCATAGATTTCTATTATCATATTATTATAATTACTATTATTATTATATTATATAATTATTAGTTTCTTTCTTCTAGCACTTTGTGCTTAGATTTTTTTTTCTTTCTCTAGCTTCTTAAGGTAAGAACTTATATATTGAGTTTAAATACGTTTTATTCTTAACCTAGTAACTTAAAGCTATACATTGCTTTACTGCATCTCATAAATTTGGAGATGCTTTTATTATCACTTTCTAATTTTCTTTATGATTTCTTTCTTTGGGTCTTTGAGTCTTTTCTTTTCCCTGGGTCATTTAGAAGTGATTTTTTTTTTTTTTTTATTTTCTGAATGTTTGGGGATATTACAGGTTCTTGCTGCTGTTTCACTTCTTTAAATGCATTGGCCTTTGTCTTTGTGTTCCAGCGTATGGTCTCTCTCTGTTAATGTTTCACGTGTACTTGAAAAGGAATGTACATTCTGCAGTTCTCAAACGTAACATTCAATTAATGTCAGTTAGGTTAAGGTGGTTGGTATTGTTCAAATTCATTCATGACTGAGAGAGGAATATTAAAACCTTCACTTAATGACTGAATTTGTCTGTTTCACCTTTTAGTTCTGTTAGTCTTTGCTACATGTAGTTTGAAGCTGTTATTAGGTATATATGTACTTAGACTGTTTTTACTTTCTGACAAATTACCTGTTTTGTCATTAGGAAATTTCCTTCTTTATCTCCTGTAATACTCCTTGTATGAAATCTACTTCATCTGATATTAATGATCTTATGCTTTGTGTTTGCATGGTATGAATTTTTCTATTTACTTTTAAACTATGTGTTTTTACATTTAAAGTGTATCTCTTATGATACACTTTAAAACAGAAAAGAGTCTTTTTTCTAAATCCAGGCTGAAAACCTGCATTATTAGTACATTTAGACAATAAAATTCCTTATATGGTCTATTTAAGTTTATTATCTTACTAATTATTTTCAGTATCTTTCATTTACTTTCATTCCTCCTTTTTTCCTCTTTTCCTCTCTTATACCTCTATTTTTCAGTTGTGTTTAGCATTTAAAAAATATACATATGTGCATTGAAATAAATGTCATTACCCAGTAAATTTTAAAAGTTCTCACCACATACACACAAAAAATTGTAGCTATGTGAGGTGATGGGTGTGTTAACTAACCCTATTGTGTTAATAATTTTGGAATATATCAAATCTTTACATTGTACACCTTAAGCTTACACAATGTTTTATGTCAATTATATCTCAATGCATCTAAAAAAAAAAAAAAAGGGAGAGAAACCATGAGACATTGACAAAAACTGACCACACAGAAATCCTCAATAAATCTCCAAAAGGAAGCAGTCTAGATGACATTTATTTCAAAGCAATGAAACTAAAAATTAAAGACAAAATGAAAAAAATAAATAAATGAGGAAAAACAAATCTTTACAATGGAATTTGAGGAATAATGGAGAGAAGAGGGAGGGGATTTATTGAAACAAGACCTTTTTTCAATACTGGAAATACAAATCATAGGAGTATTTTAAGTCATGCCTCTTGCCTGACATTTGTAGAAAAGAGAAAAACAATTGTGTTGATCTACGTTATTTGATTTCATCATTATATTTCATAAAATATGCTTGATTTGCTATGGATTCCATTATATGTGTCCATGATGGAAAAATATAATTTCAGATTCTGTTGTATTAAACGGCTTGATTATTGTAGGATCCTACAAATACTGACAAATATTTTTTCTTTATATAGCAGTCAACATTAAGAGAGAGTTCATGTAAATGTGAAGACTAAATTAAAGAATCAATAACAGATGCTATAAATTACTCCTGAAAATGAAGAAAAAACACATAAGAATGAGGTTGCATTTATTATTTCCATGCACCAATGTATTCATGTTATGGCTGATAATTTAAAAGCTAGTTTCTGGTTTGATTTGCAAGAGTGAGAACTTTCCTAAGTGATTCATTAGTTTGTGAATTATAATACAATTTATTCAAAATCACATTCTTTATCTGAACTCATATTCTGTATTATAGACAGAGAATATGGTAATATCTGCAATAAATAACATTTGCAGGTTAGGCCTGACTAAATGTGGCCATCTTTGCTTTTTCCACCTCTCCCTGATTAATTCATTGCAAGGTGTGCAACCTAAATAAGAATTTTAGAAAATAGCAAAGGTTCTGAGTATAAGATTAGTGAGAGAGATTTTGTGAAATAATTTCTCATCTTACAGGTTGAAACTTTGACTTCAATTTGAATTATAGCACAAAGAGGATTTCAAGACTGTACTTTAAAAGAAAAATAGCTTGGATTATTTCTATTATTCAATTCAACAGATAGATTTAAAGGTTGACTTTGTTTTACTTATGTGAAGCAAGAAAGTAAAATAAACAATCTATTTCCTTTTTTTTTTTTTTTGGCTGAGGAAGATTGGCCCTGAGCTAACATCTGCTGCCAATCCTCCTCTTTTTGTATGTGAGCCGTCGGCATAGCATGGCCACTGACAGACGAGTGTTGTAGGTCTGCTTTCGGGAACTGAACCTGGGCTGCTGAAGTGGAGCATGCTGAATTTAACCACAGGGCCATGAGGCTGGCCTTAAACAATCTATTTTCTACTTGTAGTAGTAATTTATTCATCTTAGATGTTGAAGCTATAGAAAGATATTATAATATAGTGGTTCACATTTTTATTTAATTGTCCTCTTATTTCTAACACAGACTTTGTCTCCAAAAAGAGCACTCACTTTAGAACTAGCACTTTTTATTTTCTTTGCCTGTCCATATTCTTACATTCAGTTTTTGACCCTGTGGGATAGGCATTGTGCACCATGGGAAGACCAGGCCCAACAAATGATACTGAAATTGTGCTTAAGCAGTCGAGTTAGCATGTCAGCAGAACTCTACACCATGTCAGAGACACTTTTTCTTGCATCACACCCTCTTCCCTTACACCATTAACTGTATAAGCCTTTGAAAGATAGTCAACTAAAGGAATTCAGCAGGAAGAATAGGAGGAAGTCTTATTGGATACACGTGCACAATGTATTTCATGTCGATCTACTCCTCCTCATTTTCACCAATATCTGCTTAGTCCACCATTTATCTAAACTTATGCATAGCTTCCAAAGAGTTTTCTTTGTTCTTTTCTCAACCCCATTCATTGATTCTCCACATAGAAGCTAAACTTATCTTTTAACATAACAGTTATATAGAGCCTCTGCCTAACTTTTCAAGCCTATCTTGAACTCCCTCCTCCCTGCTCATTACTTTCCAGCCAACCTGGCTTTTTTCCTGTTTCTTAAGTATTTCAAACTTTTTTCCATATTAGGCTTTGAACTTCCCTTCTGCCTGGAACATCAACCCTAGAGTATTACATCCCTGGCTCCCTCTCTTTGCAGGCCTCAGAGCAATTGTTCCACCCTCAGTGAGACTTTCTGTGAAGGAATTCAAACCCCAGACATTCTATTGTATCACCTTGTGTGTGTGTGTATGCGTGTGTGTGCGTTTAAAGAGCACTTTAAAATAGCTGTAAATGTTTTATTCATTTTCATGTGATTATATTTTTTATCGGCCCACTAGAGTACAAATTCCAGAAGAGAAGAGACATGATTTTCTTTCTCATATGCTATCTCCTTGGTCTACTATTGTGCCTGCAACACAGTAGGAGATCAGTAAGTAGTGAATGAAAGATTAAATTACAAAATAAAGGTGTTTCCCTGTTTCATTCTTGATTTTTTGCCTCCATGTGGTAAGGGAACTAGTTGTAAGAGTCCTTCTGTCAGTGGTGTTAAGCCTGTTCTTACCAATGGCCAAACTACCTATTTGTGAATGTGGAAGTAGAGTCTTCAGGTGAGATGGTGAGTTAGCTCAAATGAGAAAAACCTGAGGACAAACATGAGCCTTACCCTTTGCCAATTTGGAAACAAAAATTGAGTCATCTGAGAAACTTAGTCCATGAAATAATAGAATATAGTGATTAAGATTGGATTCTGGAATCAAACCATCTGGGTTTACATCATGACTCACTTATTTACTTGCGATGTTACTTTGAACACATTGTTACACCTGTCTTCTCTGCATGTTTATTCTTTTGTACATTTGGGTGACACTATATTATCTACCTCATGGAGTGGTTATACTTAAATGAGATAAGACATGTCGAACTCTTAGAACAAGGTCTGAAGTATATTAATAAATCATTAAAGCTTAGCTGTTATTATTTTGCTGCCCCATTTTAGCCCTACAGTCTGGGCTGTGAACTGCTAAGTTGAAAGGGCCATGCAGAGCAGAAATAATGGCAGCTACTAGTTCAGTTGCTTAACGCAGAAGCCCAGCCCTACCATGGAGGGAAATCCCATTCTTAAGTATAAATATGCTTAGATATAATTCTGATCTTGTATCCATTAAGAATATAAAGTAAATAACTCCCTAGGGTGTCAGTTTTTATTAGTCTGGTTTGTCTATGAGCAAATCAGAGATAAGGGTTTCAGGACCAGTAGATTATGTGGGATGTGCAGGGATTACCAACAAGGAGTGGGGGAGTGATACAGGGAAGGGAAACAACCAATAAAGGACACACTTGTAAATCAACTAAAATGACAGGCAAATAGAGATCACTGTTACAGAGAAACTCTGAGACTTTGTGAAAAATATCTCAGACATATCTTCCTGAGAAGGGCAAGGGAGCTGGGGTATTTGTATTCATTGGCTGAAGGCTACTCCTGGGGTTGTTGATTCCCTGGTACTAAAGGCCTTACCATGTGGGAGTCAGAGTGGCTTTGTATGGCTCCAAGGGAAAAGAAAGGAAGGAAGGAAGAAAGGAAGGGAGAGAGGGAGGAAGGAAGGAAGGAAGGAAGGAAGGAAGGAAGGAAGGAAGGAAGGAAGGGAGGGAGGGAGGGAGGGAGGGAGGGAGAGAGGAAGGGAGGAAAAGAAAGAAAAAGAAAGGAAGAAACAAAGAGAGGAAGGAAGAAAAGAAGGAAGGAAGGAAAGAGAGAAAGAGAGAGAGAGAAAGAGGGAGAGAAAGAGAGAGAGAGAGAGAGAGAGAAAGAAAGAAAGAAAGAAAGAAAGAAAGAAAGAAAGAAAGAAAGAAAGAAAGAAAGAAAGAAAGAAAGAAAGAAAGAAAGAAAGAAAGAAAGAAAGAAAGAAAGAAAGAAAGAAAGAAAGAAAGAAAGAAAGAAAGAAAGAAAGAAAGAAAGCCCTCAGATCACAAATGCAGAAAACCGTGGGAGCAATTAGCTGTAGGACATAGAAATGTCGGAGGACTAAGGGTAGGCGTTATAGACTGGTCTGCTACAGAGGAAGAGAGTAGAACATGTGGTCAGAGCTAGGTTATCTGCTTTCTGGAACCAAAAGACCCTCATGGAGATAATTCGAGGTTTCCAGTGATCTCTTGCCACGGTGTAAATGTTGGACCAGAATGAGGCTTTCTCCTCTCAGCATTGGGAAACCAGTTTTAGGCACTGTGACAAGAAGCCCTTTGACACAGCCTTTGAGAACTAGAAGAGCATTAGTAGGTCAAACCATTCATACCTTTTGGAACCAACACTTGCCTTAAAGTACCTGTATTAGTCTGCTCAAGTTGCTAGAACAAAATACCATACATTGGGTAGCTTAAACAACAGATATTTGTTTCTCACTGTTCTGGAGGCTGGGAAGTCCCAGATCAAGGTCCAGCCCATTTCGTTGAGGTGAGGGCCCTCTTCCTGGCTTGCAGACGGTTGCCTTCTTGCTGTTTCCTCACATGGCAGAGAGAGAGCCATCTCTCTCTCTTTCTCTTTTTATATAGCTGCTAATCTCATCATGAAGGCCTTATGCTCATGACTTCACCTAACCTGAATATCTCCCAAAGGCCCCATCTCCAAATATAGTCACATTGGGGGTTAATCTGAATTTCAACAGATGAATTTATGGGGGCCCAGAAATCAGTCTATAGCAGTACTGAAAGGGAATATACTAGCTTTATCACATCATTAGCTGATGAGAACTTGTTCATTTGGACACCCCTTTGTACCCCTTCACACAGCAAAGGTACTGGTGGTGTTGAGACTTGAATTGCATACAAGTGGCTCATTGCTATCTCATAACCAAGTATACAAGGGCAGCCTAAAATAATCACCCATTCCATTTTGTACCAAGGAATAAATAAATCTCTATCGTCACCTCAATGTTTTTCTTTGGTGATAACATTTATGACTTTTCATCTAAATTGATTTTTTGAAGTTTTTTTTCTATTATTATTTTTGTAGCATTTTGCTTTGTTCATTAACTTTGTTTGACATTTGTTTGCTGCTTCATACAATAATTTTTGTTTAGTTTTCAGTAGCTTTAAATCTATAAGTAGAATATTAATTAAGAAATATTGTCTGGAAAGAGTTCCAACACCATCACAGGCAACCAAAAACCATGTGTAGGTGTTTAAAGGGTGGCAGATTCTTATAACTGAGATAATATTTGTGCTCTAAATACATGCCAAAACTAGTGCAAGAAAGTTGAACTTTCTTTGAAAAAAACCTAAAATATCAAAAATTTCTAGCAGTATTAAAATTATTTGTCTGCGTAAGGGTATATGACGTTATTTCATCATACGAGATGACTTTTTTAATCTTAGCAGCATCAGAAGAATTATTTATATTCATAACATAAATGGTTGATGTGTTTTAGGCTCCATATTTTTAGGGACATGGAACCTTTCTTACTTAGGCATGAGATGGCCCAGAGATACATGTTAAACTGAACTCAGGGAGGAGACTTCAGAATAAGACAAGTGGGTTTCATATTTTATCTTTATGAGACATTCCAAGAAGCCAGTTGAGCACTAAAGGTATTCTCTTTATTTCTTCCTGCTGGCCATGGGTCTGCATTGAGGATATTTTGCAAAAAATCCAAAGGCTGAAACAGAGTCTGCAGAGTAAAAGCTCATGGGTTAGTTGGCATCACTTTTCCACTACGCCGGTGCTCACGTGATTTCAAATATGCATACCCTGGAGACCTCTGATTTTCTAGTTTTCTGGATGAATAAATGCTAGAGACATCCAAACGCCTATAAACTTCAAACAGTAATTTCACCATATAAATTTTACTACCCAAACAGGACATAAGAGGAGAAAGGAAGTAGCTTCTTTACCTGGAATGGCCCTTTTCTTGTAACTCACAATCAAACTTTGTCAAGTTCTAGACGAAGGTCTTCTTTTCTTTTTTCTAAATTTTATTTTATTGTGGTAAGAACACTTAACATGACATCTATCCTCTTGACAAATTCTGAGTGTGCAATATAGCATTGCTAACTATAAGCATGATGTTGTACAGCAGATCTCTAGAACTTATTCAGCTTGCATAACTGAAACTTTATGCCCATTGGTTAATAACTCCCCATTTCCCCTCCCCCCACCAGCCCTTGGCAACCACACACAATTCCACTCTCTGATTCTCTGAGTTTGACTATTTTAGATTCCTCTTATAAGTGGACTCATGCAGGTATTTGTTCTTCTTTGACTGGCTTATTTCACTTAGCCTCAAGATTTGTCTATGTTGACACATAGTGCAGAATATCCTTTTTTAAGGCTGAATAATGTTCCATTGTTTGTATATACCGTATTTTCTTCATCCACTCATCTGTTTATGGATGTTTGGGTTGTTGCCACACCTTGGCTGTTGTGAATAGTGCTGTAATTAAGAAACGCAGCCCAGTAGCCAAAGAGGGCTGCTTTTCTTTTTGCCTTTCTACAACTATGATGAGATGTGTATTTGAGAGGGGAGCCAGAAAATCCTTTCTCTTAGACTGTTCTAAAAGATTTATAACTTCGCTAGAAGCTTGATGCAAGAATCTTTTATTGGTTTGCATAGGCAATGGTACCCTTAAGGAAATCCCATTTGCTTTCACCAGGAGATAAATTTATTTATGTAGATCTTTCTCTACCAGGGCTGTTCTCTAAATATCTAATTAGGAAAAAACCATAAATCCAAGTCATAACAAAACTTTTGTTTAAAAATTCCAGTCGTAAACCAAATTTAATTATGGTCTCCTTTGGGGGGCCTTAAGCCATCATTCTTAAAAGAGGAGGCATATTTTGATATATATTACGAACTGAATAGAGGGACTGCTTCATACCATGAAGTGATATTTTAAAATTTAACCTCAACACTCCATTGAGTAACACAATTTTTCTGTCTCAGGGGGGAAATTCAGCAAGGAAATCATATATGCTTATTGCAAAATCCTGAAAGTTTTACTAGATGACCGCTGTCCAGGAAGTTTTGTGGGTTGCTGAGTGGGAGGCTAACAGATACAAATATCTTCATGTCAATTAGACACTCTCTTGCAGACTCTTGGCATCTCTGGGATCCAACAATTACCTCACACGCTGAGCAGCTGAGGACTGGAGGGGCACCCACATCCGTGACCAGAGGCCCAACTCCAAATCATGGTGGTTGTCAAACTATCACTGTGATGTGAAGGTACCTGGCAATGCCTCACGTGCTTACTGCTCTGTATAAGCACCAGAGAGGAAGTGCTGGAATCTGCACACCTGTGCAAGAGGGATGTAGAGTGGGGACTTAAAAAAAAAAGAAAAAAGTAGAATAATTGCTCAAATTACTACACTCACTAGTGATTTAATGGAAAACTTTCTTATGTTTCAAAACACATCTTAAATTCCTATGTTAATATAAGATTTTAATGGGAACCACAAACTCAATGATCTACACTTCATATATATACTTCACTTTTAGCCTTTCCCACTAATACAGTAACTGTTTCATATATATTTGAATATTAATATGGATGTATACTAGTTTATATTGTACAAGGGGACATGGCATTATGGATGCTTCTAATCTGATATTTAAATAGTATACTTATACATACATAGAGTGATTTTCTTTCTTTTTTTCCTTTTTTTTTTCCCCCAAAGCCCCAGTAGACAGTTGTAAGTCATAGTTGCACATCCTTCTAGTTGCTGTATGTGGGACGTGGCCTCAGCATGGCCGGAGAAGCAGTGTGTCAGTGCGCACCCAGGATCCAAACCCGGGCCGCCGGTAGCGGAACGTGCACGCTTAACTGCTAAGCCATGGGGCCGGCTCCAGAGTGATTTTCTATACAAGTGAACTCCTCTTCTTTTTTTTTTTTTTTGTGAGGAAGATCAGCCCTGAGCTAACATCCATGCCAATCCTTCCTCTTTTTGCTGAGGAAGACTGGCCCTGGGCTAACATCCGTGCCCATCTTCCTCCACTGTATATGGGACGCTGCCACAGCATGGCTTGACTAACAGTGCCTCAGTGCGCGCCCAGGATCCAAACCCCGGGCCGCCAGCAGTGGAGCCCGCACACTTAACCACTAAGCCATGGGTCCAGCCCCACAAGTGAATTCTTCTTAATGAAAAAATCACATACATAGGAAAGTAAATATTCAGAACATGAATGAAAACTAAGGAACTGTCAAGTTTCTGAGAAGATGGCATATGTATGTAAACATAGGAAAGACCTCATTGATTTATTGACTGACAGATGTGAGTAGGTGTGATCGATTCAACAAAAAATAACTTAAGACCTTCTATCTTCCAGCCATTATGTTGTAGAGTGGGGTAGTTTGCCCTCTAGTTGAAAAGACAGATGATTCAATAATTAACTACATTACTATATAATTACTGCTATAATGAATGTATGATTCAAGTATAAATATTTGAAACAAGCCTATCAAAGTGAAGTGAAGTGCTTTCCAAACCTACTGTTTATTAAACAGGGCTTTGAAAGACAGAGAAATGGACTGAAAGAACTAATTTCCTGAGTCTACTGTGCAACAGACACTATTTAATATATAATACAATCATATCCAAAAAATGTTATCTAGAACTTATCTCAAAAAAGATTAGAAATAAAATACTTGACTCTTCAAGCCTGGAGCAGCAGATGATAATTCCTATTCACAGGAACATGTAAATATGTAAAAATATACCTACTTTTTAAGAAGATATACAAACTTGGGATAGAAAATAGCTATTTTCAACTTGTTTTTGAATAAGATTCCCTTTTGAAGAATGATAAATTAGGTAAATAAATAGATAGATAATGACTGACATGTTATACTCTTGAAGCAGTTCAAATATTTAGTTATAATATATTTCAATAAACATTGATTAAGCTCACACTATGTGTCGCACACTGTGCTAGGTACTGATGATAAACAGCAGTAAGCAAAACAGACAAAATCTTTGCCTTTATCAACTTTATATTGGAATGCAGGGGACACAAAAATTTTTTTAATGAAATATTTTTCAAATAATAATATTGTTATTATTAATAATAATAATGAAATAGTAGCCCACACTCATATAGCTCGTGATACTTGAGAGGTACTTTATGAATGCTGTATATAAATTAAATCATTTAATATCATTAGTCAGAGAGGGTAAGGGCTATGGAGAAATATCTGATAGGGCAAAGAGAGAGGAAGATTCAATGGCAATACTCCATTGAAAAACAGTATAGCTTGGAAGGTCTTCACTGAGGAGACTTGACCATGCAGATATCTGGGAATTTTCCAAGCAAAACCTCCAGATACTTGCATAGTCAAATGCCTAGTGTTTTCACGGAACATCAAGGAAGCCTTGGCTGGAGAAAAGGGAGGGTAGTCAAGGATGAAATGAGGGGAAAAAGGAGGAACGGGGTCATAACATGTATGGATTTATGTGTCGTTAACAGGACTATGGCATTTACTTCCAACGTGGTGGGGAGCGGTTGGGGTTTTTTTCAGGGAAGTGGTGTGGCAGTTCCTTCTGATTGCTTCTGTCTTCTTAACGAAATAGGAAGCAGATCCATCAGATAAGAGTGAGGATGGAGATGTTAAAAGTTTAAGGGGAGAGGGGAAGGAACAAAACAATTGTCTACAAGTGTGAGAAGTCAACAAACTTGGAAAGCGTAGTGTCATTAATCGTAGGATTAAGCATCTACTAGGGATGCTGCTAAGTGATTTAAAGTGAGTGCAGTCAGCCTGAATAAAGTGAAAACCAGTCATGGGTAGAGCAGGAAGGTAGGATTTAACCAAATTGTTTTGTATTTGTTTTTGTCTTTTTCCAGCAAAGTATGATGAAGCTCAAGAGGAGGAAAGGAATTGAGGGTGGATGAATGAGTGATTATTTTGAAGGGCTGGGCTCAAATCTGGTTAAGCAAGGAAATGAGGCCTTCAGTATTTTCTAGCTTATAATTTGACGTACTGATGTTTTCTACTAAACAATAGCTCCCTGGAATAAATACTCCTTACAGTATATCTCACCAAGACTTAGATATTATATAGGAGTTACACCATAATTTTAAGGAATTCCAAAAAGTATAGTTTAAAATATACTATGTTTATATTTCTTTTTGAGAAAACCATATAACCTAAACCCAGAGAAGTTATAAAACCTGCAGTTTGTTTGTGATGCTGTAGAAAGCTCGTTGGATATATCCAGTTGATATCAAAGTAACTTTTATTAATAAATCTCTGAGTGAACAGATATATTTTTCTTGAGGATTCACAGACATTTCATCAACATTTTTCCCAACAAAAATTTGATCTGTGACACCTACATCAAAAAGTTGTTCTCTCTGGTTTGACATTTCTTTTATATTTCTGATATTCTCCTGTATATTTATGCTTTACTTGTGTACAGAGAACGTATTTTATTAAAGTCTCTGCTCAGATTCTCTTTTTGTTCCTTGCCTCTATGGAGCAGAGTCAAGTTTGGAACATCTACTGACATCAAGGCAAACAGCCCTTGCCCAACTTCAAAAGCAGTCCTAAGTCTGAATCAATAGTACTAGAATCAGAGCAAAGCATAGAAAATGAGCAGAAATTTAACAATTTTACAGCATTGTTATGGATAACCAAGAATATGTTTTGTTATTAGGATAGTTAGTTAGTAAGTGCCCTAAAAGATTGGTACAGGATTAGTCCTTATTCTTAGCTATCTCCTTTCACTGTCGTGAAGTTGATGGGGCTTCTTTTCTCTCTTTAATTCTCTCCAGTATGCATCATCCATGGTATGTCATCAAACCACTATCATACGGAAGGTAGAAGAGGTACTTTGATGTAACTCTATAGTTTACTGATTCCTGGTTAGTTTGATATTACCAAAAGGATTTTACTTGACGCTTTACATTTGCATTTTTTTCATGCTACAGACTGATCTATACTAAATAATCTTCTCATTTGCTTGTTTCCGTGTTTACTTTCTTCAGTTTCAGTTTGAAACTGCATTTTGCCAACACATGAGTATCTGCCTAATCTGTTTCTTGGTTTCATTTCACATTTTTTATGCCTCATTTCCTTAGCATGTTTTTGTTGTTATTCTGCTCAGAGAATCTCTCTTAAATGATGTAAAACACATTCTGGTCAATTACATATTCCCTTCTAGATATTCCACAAACCTTCATCAAATCATAATACTCTTGGCCTATCCATTTCTCTGAATATCCTCTTTTTCCCTCCCCACACTCACCAGTTGAATGACTTTTACCTGAGCACCATGGCACTAATGGTCAGTTAATTACTAATTTCTTTAGGAGGGAATCCAAATTTATTAGTCTTTTATTTTATAGAGAATATTTCACTACATAATAAAAAAATTGGAGATAGAAGTATTGCTTCAGAGCTGTGTTTGGATTCACTAAAATAAGAATTTCCTATTTCCATGGGGCAAATTGAAAATAATATCAGCTAGGAATTAAATATATAATCATTGTCTATTTTAACTTTGATTAACAAATAAGTATATTTGAAGAATTTACTGGAAAATTAATGATATTGCATAGCTTTTCAACACATAATTCTTAATTCAACTTTTCACTTTGTCTTGTTTTTTCATATCTAATATAAATTCCATCATTCTTATTGTTTGTGATTATATTTAATAGCACAATAAAAGTACATGAAAGGAACATCTCGAACAAATATTTCATTGGATTTTTAACCCAACTCATTAAATTGTAAAAAGCAAACAAACACGGATATTACTGCATCCTAGATGATTTTTTTTATAACAAATAGAGTTATGAACCATCTACTACCTACATACGACATTGCATGAAAATATATTTCTATTTCCTCTCGTGAAAGGGTACTAAAGTATATGGCCATATATTTTTGTTACATTTGCAATTTTTTTAATTTGGAAGAAAATCATAAAGAAATAGGATATTTCATATTGATTTGGAAAGAAATTTCTATTATTTCTATAGAAACAGTTGTATCTTTTCCTAAGTGTTCTACTTCTATTTCTTACATCCATATTCCTGAGGCAATGGGAAAGATATAAAATGCCCTCATCTTGTTGGGCAGTAACTTCCCATTATGTATTAGTTTCCTCTTGCGGCTACAACAAATTATCACAAACTTAGTGGCTTAACACAAGACAGATTTTTTTAGCTCCTATAAAGTTAGAAATCTGACACAGGTCATACTAGTCTAAAATCAAGGTGTCAACAAGGCTATGTTCTTTTCTGGAGACATTGGAGAGACTATTTTCTTGCCTTTTCTAGCATCTAGAGACCACCTACATTGCTTGCTCATGGCTCCCTTCTATCGTCAGTGTCGGCAAGGTTGCATCTCTCTGGCCGTTCTTCCATTGTCATATGTCCCTCTGACCACAGCCAAAACTGTTCCCAGGTTTTAAGGACCTATGTGATTAGATTAGGCCCACATGGATAATCCAGGTTAATCTGCCTCCTCAAAGTTCTCAATTTAATCACATCTACAGAGTCACTTTTGCCAGGTACAATAACATATTCACAATTTGAGGGATTAGGATGTGAACATCTTTTTTGCCTACTACACACTATTTATAAGAAAGACGTGGATTTCAGCATCAGATTTACAAAAGAATTAACAGAAATAAAAATTTTAAAATCATAATGTGAGTTCCCTTAAGAAGCACATAATTAAAAGGAATTCAATAGATAATTATTTTATAATCAAATAGCCCTTTTTATCTCTCAAAATGAGGCGTGAATAGAGAACATGAATTACTTCCTATGATAATATTAAAGGGAAAATGACTGTTTTTCCCTTCCTTTCTCTTTCTCTTTCTTCCCCTTCCTTCCTTCCTTTCTTCCTCTTTTCCTCCCTCCCCCCTTTCTTTCTTCATCTTTCCCTATCCAGAAATAATAATATATTTGTGTTTAGAATATAGAGAAAAATATTGTTTCATAAATAAACTCATGACAATTTCTTATAAATTTATTACTTTAACATAAATTTACCTGATTTCAACTTTAATTATTTGTTTCCTGAATGCATGTGATTCTATCAATTCTCATTTGTCTAGCTGACAGAGTGAGGAGATTTGTATGTGTTAAGGCAATATATTTTATACATATAGACTGTACAGAATAGACAAAATGCCATAAAGTTAATTTCAATAGATGCTTGTTTTAGCATATCACACTGAAAGCAAAAAGAAAGGCTCATGCTATCGTGACTTAAGCTGGCTCATACAGAATATGTAGTTTTTATTTCCTTAAATATTATAAAATCACAATAGTTATTGAGAATATCAGGATGATGGGAGAAAGTAATTCATAATACAGATTAAATGATCTTTGAATACTTATTGTTCAATTGCAAGAGGCTAGTTTGGTCATTTTTTTCCTTCTTTGATGTACCTCCTTTTCGCTGTTAGCCATTCAGTTAATGAGGCAATGTGCTAATTTCAATGTGAGACAAACCCTGATTTACTGCCAATAGTTTCTAGCTCCGTGGGGTCTCACTGGCACAGTGTTAAGTACTTGATTGATGTACTCCCATGTCACTCCCTGTTCCTTTCAGCTGCCTTAATTCTCCTATCACTTATCATCACCTGAGAGATACATTGTCTGCTCATTTTCTAAGTGCCACACTAGATTGCAAGGTCCAGGAAGAAGGCAATTTGTCTCTTTTGTTC
The DNA here is from genome assembly GCF_020826845.1 of Diceros bicornis minor. Classification (NCBI taxonomy): domain Eukaryota; kingdom Metazoa; phylum Chordata; class Mammalia; order Perissodactyla; family Rhinocerotidae; genus Diceros; species Diceros bicornis. The sequence continues at coordinate 26,136,600 of NC_080750.1, forward strand.
ACCACTCTATCCCTAGTGCCTTCAGTCAGTCACTGGCATATAGTAGGTGCTCAAAAATATTTAAGGAGTGATTGCCAACATGCTTAAAGAAATATAGCCAATTTCTAAGTCACAAAAGATTTCAGAGGGGTTATTACAAGGACCACATCAACTTTATGCTTATGTTCCCTGAAAAAATTCACCTTTTGTATCTTATGTTTAAAACCTAATTGCAGAATAAATCCTTCCATTAATGTGTGTTTTTTACATATTCTTTATGTAGTAATGATTTTCTTAATTCTATAACTTACATACCAATGCCATTTTGAATTCACTCCAGCCTCACAATTGTGTGTGACTTCTAGTTTGTTGCAAGTATGCTTTGCAAAGTCCTTCAGATAGAGCTCAATACTTTCTACTTATTAGTAGTCTAATTTATCTTGTGTTTCTTTGAATTTAGGTAATCCTTAATGTTTCCCATAGATTTCCTAGCACTTTGACAATAAATTGCAATCCTATAAAATCATTTCTATGTCAACTTGTATGATTGTGTTAGTATAATTTGATTCACGATTGCCATGAAGTCTCGTATTGGACATTAGGCATCAGGAATATAATTATATTAAAATTATACAAAGCTTATGCACTCAAATTGTCATTTAAAAAAAATAGCCATTCACTATGATGCACTTTTGACAGTTAAGACTGGTAAAAATAGCAATGCAGATAACTGTATTTTAATGCAAATTAGATCTGCATATTCAAAGATTCAACTTTCTGAAGTAAAAATCATACAGAGTATACTTCACAATGGAAATGACTTGAAAGTTTTAGCATTTTTTTTGTGAAGAAAAAATAACGGATTTTATTATAGTTGAAATTTCCTTTACTCAAACTTTTGAAAACTTACATCGTAGGTATCGTACATAGATATCTTAGCGCTGAATACTTGGACGACTTAAAACTATTCAATCTTGTTATAAGCTTTTCTTAACTTTTGTCTCCACATTGATCGCATGTAAAAAATCACATTTCTAATTTTATATTTATTCTATATAGCTACAACATGCCTGCTTCAACAAAGCAATATTTAACACTGAAAGCACTTCCCACTCCATCTCACTAAGTAATTTCATAAAATCGTTGTATAGGCATGGTATAGATTTTTAGGGTGACATATGTGTTGTATGTATACATATATTCCCATTGGAATTACTGACTTCAAAAATTTCCTCAATACTTTCAGGCATTTTAGAATATTTTTTACATTTCTTATCTGCTTTCCAAAAGACAGCCTTATCCTTTGGTTGCATCCCCATATCTCCTATTCCTTTTATCCCGAACCAACCCATCCACACACATCCAACTAATGATTTACTTTATATATCTTTGAGAAATTAAAATTTCTCATCTTTTCTCATTTTTCTACCATCAAATTTAACTACAGAAATGCATCCACATAGACTTCTCCTGCTTTCTACTCTTAGAGTGGAGGAAACCACTTTCGCCTTCTCAAAGCCTTTCCCTCACGTGGGGTCATCACTCTGGATATCTTCCCTCTCTTTCCACAGCCCCCTACCCTGCTCATCTTTGTTTCTTCCACATCATCAGCCCCCACAATTTATGAAATCATCCCTAATGACATTCATATTAAATCTAATATTCTCTCTTTATTTTTGGTGAGGAAGATTGGCCCTGAGCTAACATCCATTGCCAATCCTCCACTTTTTGCTGAGGAAAAGTAGTCCTGAGCTACATCTGTGTCTGTCTTCCTCTATTTTGTATATAGGATGCCGCCACAGCATGGCTTGATGAGCAGTGCATAGGTCCATGCCTAGGATCCAAACCTGCGAACCGTGGGCCACCGAAGCAGAGCTCACAAACTTGACCACTATGCCACTGGGCTGGCCCCTAAGATTGCCTCTTTTTAAAAAATCTTTTTCTTTAGCACATTCTCCAAATACTTCACCCCATTTCTCTTCACAAAATTCTCCAAAGTGTAAACCAGACATGCTGACTCTGTATACGCTGATACATTTATTGCTCTACTCACTGCAATTTTATTTGTGCCTTAAAATCCCACAGATGCCCATCTTGCCATATTTGCCAATGACATCTCTAGTGCCATACTTAATCGACACTCTTCTATACTCTTACATGGTAATGAGCAAGTTGGTGAGGTTTTGGCCTGCAGGGCTTGTATTAGCTAACCTTCACGGCACGTGGGCCTCAGCATTTGTCATGTCTGGTTAAACAATGGCTTACTGGAGGGTTTGGGTGTGAGAGCCTCTATTTTTAAAAGAACCCAGTATATGGCCAGTAACTTCCACTCTAATGATGTATAGCATAGGACCGAGTAGGGCAGGTTTTTGTTTTGGAAGCCCCCGGGCAATTTATGACCATGATGGATGATCTAGAGACTCTAGGAGACATGAGATGTGGTTGCTACAACTTCTACAATGAAGGAGTCTCTGAGGGCACTGACAGGAGAGTCTGCTGATTTTAATTTGGACAGATTTCAGAGTCTTCTATTGGAGAGGGCACCATTTAAAGTGGGCTGATTTATAAGGAGCAGCATCAATGAGATTAAGTAAAATTAGTAAATGAGGAATATGTTGCCTCTAGAACCCAAAAAGGACTAAATAACATTGTGCTTATTTGCCTTTAATGAGTGTGTCAGGCAAATCTTTTTTGGAGGAGGATGTCATCAGTGTAAGGTCACCTTGCTCCTGGAGAAAGGTGGGTGTAGTTAAGATCTTATCTGCAAAGATTGTGTGTGATGGCAAACCTGTTGAGGTACCCTAACAGTAGCTTAGTAAAGGTGTATTGTGTCTTATCAGAGGTGAAGGCAAACTGCGGCTGAAAAAGGCTGTTGAAATAGACACTGAATAGAACATATTAGCCAAATGTACAATAGCGAAATATTTATCAGTTGTTAATTAGATGGAGCTAGTTATTTTAACAGTATTGGGTCATTTGGTACGGACCCTTAATAAATGAGACCACAGCATTAAGGTTATAGTAAACTACCATGAAGTACAATATTTTTTCTTCTTTTTTTTTTAGGTTTAAGAACAGGTAAAATCAGGCTATCAAATGGTGAAGTAGTGAGGAAAGTCACCTGTTTATTAACTAGATCCTGCATAATACGTTTTAATTTTTGAAGGCTTTGTTTTAACTTATATTGCACTGTATTTGTGGGGACCCATTTTGACAAGCCAGTTTTGAAGTGTCAAAGACCTAATTTAATTTTAATTTATTGTGCATTGTGTCAGAGTTTCTATGGAATATTTTAGGGCAATGGGTACCATGACTAAAGGAAATTTAGGCAAGAGTATAGTTAAATTTAAGCATATCTATTTTTTCTTTAGTTTATATTTAGTAACTTTTCTAAGATTGTAGGAGGCACAATGTTTAAATTTAGTGTGATCCCAGGCATAACTGTAATTTGAGCCTCAGTATTGATTAAATACGTGAAGCTTTGCCAATTCATGCATTTTAGCAAATGTTAATTTAGGGCCTCTGTTGTAGCACAAAAACTACACCAATCAGCACCGTTTCTTTTTATCCTTTCATTATATCAATTATTTTAGCAAATTTTGGATTTCTAATTGAATCAAATTGTGAAAATTTGTTTTAATTTAATAGCAATAATATGTAAATCTGTGTGCATTATTTATTTATTTATTATTTCTTTAACTTACACGTAGGTGTTTTTAAGCTCCTTTTCTTTTTTTTTTTTTTTTTGGTCACTGGATATACTTGGGTGTGTGTGTGCGGTAGGGGGGGAGATGGATTTCTCTTCACCCTGATCATATTTATATGTATTTATTAGATAGCCTCAAATTAGTTTGGTCAGAGTTAAGAGACCTCTCCCTGGCAATGGTTGTACGCTTTAAGGAGCCTTGTGTAAGTTGGGTTTCAATTAACCACTTCACTGTGCCACAGAGGTATCATGAGTATTTTCCCCCTTAACCCTGAGGTATGGGCTGCAATGGTACAGCAGCGGGTCACTGAGCCCACAACCCAGAAGTTGGCAATTGAAATCACCCTCTGCTACAGCCCTGCCTTTCCCCACTCTGTGGGCTGTCCCACCCTACCCCTCTTTTTGGGCTTCTAGTCACCTAAAGCCATGCCTTTTAGTTTTTGTCTCCATCTGATAACTCAGGCTCTATGGGGAAAGGGGCAGGAAGCCTCAGTAGCCTGCCTAGTAGGCAGTTATCTCTCATTCTAAGCCCTCCCAACCTCTAACATTGAGGTTTGTACTTAGAAAGCTAAAGCAGCCAGCATCTCAACTGACTAATTTGAATAATTATGCTCCGGGGCGTACGGGTTGTTTCTAGTTATTAGACATCTGGGCCTGGGCAATTGGGGCCAATGCATAGCGGCCCCTGAAGTGTGAGAACTTGAAAGAGGAAGATTGGCACAGATGTTAGCTCAGGGACAATCTTCCTCAAAAAAAAAAAAAGAAAAAGAACCTGATAAGGGAAGTGGTTGGGATGTAAACTTAGCTGCTTCTGAAGGGGAATGACCTGCCTCTAGCCAGGGCCTCAGTACTGGGTCATGACAATATTAAAAACAAACAAAACAGAGCCAGCCCTGATGGTCTAGTGGTTAAAGTTTGGCACTCTCACCACTTTGGTGGCCCGGATTTGCTTCTGGGTCATGGAACCAACCACACCACCCAGCTGTCAGTCGCCATGCTGTGGTGGCAGCTCACATAGAAGAACTAGAAGGACTTACAACTAGGATAGACAATCATGTACTGGGGCTTTGGGGAGGAAAAAAAAAAGGAAGAGGAAGATAGGCAACAGATGTTAGCTCAGGGCAAATCCTTCCCTGCAAAAACAAAGCAAAACAAAACAAAATTACTTTATGGGTTATTTTTATAATAGTGCTAAATACACACAAACAAATATATACACACACATATATTTGGAAAATTTGGCAATTTTATATTTAAATATCCAATTACCAAGTCAAGTTATATCTTTTATTTACTCAGAAATTACTTTAGAACATTCAATAATGTTTTAGAGTTTTCTTAATATCTTTTCTCTTTCTTGTTGAATTTACTCCTAGATGTTTTATAGATTTTTTCACTTTATTTTACCTTTTGTAACTCATTATGATTACCATTTTTAGGTTCTCCCTATTAATAAAGAATTATTGACTTTTTAGTGGCTGTTTGATTTTATCAAGAATTTTTGACATTTATTTATATCACGTATGTATGTGTGAATGTGTGTGTGTTTACTATAATAGATTATTTTGATGTTTCCTGATATTAAAACATCTTGGATTCTTGGAATGAATACAAAGAATCATTCTTTGTATTCATTGATGGGTCATGTATGTTATATTTTACCTAGAATTTTGTGGTGATATTCATTAGTGAAATCAGTCTATGATTTTTTTCTTTTTATTCTTTTATACTGATTTTTTTCTAAATTATAACCATAGTTACTTGAAAGCATGTATAGAGGAGGCTTTGATCCCTCCTTATGATCAAGAAAAGTCTGCATAACTTTGGAACTATCTGTTTTTTATGATTAAGTAGAATTTAGAAAAACCATCTGTTCCTAGTACCAGTTTTAATTGAGTTTCTTTAATCCTTTTTTAAACTCTAATCGTTATTATAATTTTTCGTGTTCTCTACCACTGAGTATTTTTTGGCAATTTATATTTTGCTAGAAGATTATTACATCTTATTTTTAAAATGTTTTGTCTTTAAATTGCTGTAGTATTACATAAGAAACAATTAAACTTTCTGTATTTTTAGCTGTGTCTTGTTTTTTATCCCTAAAATTGTATGGTTATTTACTTTATGTTTCTGTAACCAGGTTCAAAAGAAATTTACCAATTTTAGTGGACTTTTTAAATTGTGTTTGTGTTAGTCAAATATTGTGGTATAATAGAGCATCCTCAAATTCAGTGGTCTTCACGTTCCATCAAATCCAAATCATCTACATTTTATCTCCTTTATTAGTTTTCTTTTTCACAATTGGAATTTTTTGTGATTAGCTTTTTGTTTATTTATTCATTATAAATCTTTTCCATAGAGTTTAAGTTCTAGAAAGGCAGACACTGTGTCTGTTTTGTTCAACGTATACATCCAATTTCTAGTGCAGAATCAGATTATAGTCAAAAACCTGTTTAATGATAAGATAAATTTATAGTTAACATATGTGATTCACTGAGGTTGTTTTTTGAAAAAATCTTATATGAGAAAGCACATGCCATCCAATCTGTGGCAGTTCATACCTGGTAAGAGAAGTTGGAATTTTTAAGAATTTAACACAATTTAATGTTTTTTTATGGTATTGATTCCTTCACTTAAATATTTATCAATTTATTAATTTAAATATATTTGTTGAATATCTATTATTTTTGACATAGTTAGCTAGGCTCTGAGGAAAAAAATAGAAACAGGTTAACCCTACCCTCAGGAAGCTTACAGGAAAATTCTCAAGACAATTGTTTAAGAAGTAATTCACCTTTCTAAACACTTCAGAAACAAATTGGAAAAAAATAGCGAGACTACATATAGAACAAACTTTAGCCTATTGCTGATTAATTCTAGGACAAATTTTTTCCTAAAGTTTAGTGAATATTTATGGTCATGTTTCTAAAGATGTAAAGTAAAAGAATTTTTAAAATAATTAGTAGAAGGACACTGAAATATCACCCAGCTTATTTAAAAGTTCACATCTTTAGAAAAATAATCAAGGTCAACGATATCAACTCTTACAATCTGTTTTCCTGTCAAAATAAAAAAATATATGTTCTTGTGATAAAAGAGAGATGTTCATTGTAAGAAAATCAAAAAATATATAAAGTTGTAAGTAGAATGTGAAAATCCTCTTTCATCCTAACAGAGATAATTATGGCAAACATTTTAGTTTATATTTTTTACTGTTTATGAATTTATACACAGGTAAGCATATATATATATATGTGCATGTTTAAAAATGAACATATTTTTAATGCAATCATCTTTATAAGTAACATTTTCTTAAATGTATGAGAAATTTATAAATTTATTTCTACAGATGAGCTAAATGAAATTTTAAGAAGAAGAGGAATATTCTTTCTGCTGATAACCTGCATATTTCTAGGAAAGGACCTACAATGGTCATCACATTTTTAAAAGACAGGCTTTTTAAACTAAGATAGTTTGCCACTTTATGAGATTTTATCACTTAACAATATATCGTGAAAATCTTTCCATGACTTGAGTTAATGTTATAACCACCATTTTCAATAATTTGTTTTATATATGATTTATTTCTTATATATTCCTCTATTCATTATTACTCTTAAGCTCTTTAAATTATGAAAAATACTCAAACTCACTCATAATAGTTGTAAATTGATACCATTAAAGGCTAGTTCTCACATATATTGGCATAAATCCAAAAATTGGACAGAACACTATTGGGGGTTAGTGGGCGTTTAAAATCATTCAACTCCCACAGAGATAAATTTGACGTCTAACAAGATTATCTTTCTGTCTCTTCATATATTACCATTTACAATTTTACCCAGCAATCCTACTTCTAATAACCTACCCTGAATTTACATACCTGCAAACACAAATTTTTTTTGTAATAGAAACATATTGTAAACAGCCTAAATACCCATTAATAAGGAAAAAGTTGAATAAAATATAGCTTATCTCTATATAATGGAATATTAACCATAACATATAAATAAAATAAAATATAATAAAACCTACAAACTGAAATAAAATGATTTCAAGGATTTTTAGTTTAAAAAAAACATGTATACATATGTTAATATTTGTGTAAAATATATCTTAATATATCTTTGTTATTTTTGCAATAAGAAACACTGTAAAGAGAAAGGAGAAATTAATGTAAATTGTTACCAATAAGAGCTAAATGAGATTAAGACAAAGGGGCAAGGGGTGGAAATGAGAATTCTCAGAGCATATATTTGTATAAATATTACATTTTATACCTCATAAGTGTTTTATATATTTTTTAACAGTAAATTTAAAAATTAAAAAAAATTAAAGTGGTATCCTATCTCTCAATTTAAAATAAACTGGAGGAAGAGAAATTTTCAGTAAAGTGAGTCTAATAGAACAAATATAATAATTTCTTCTCCTCCTGAGACCCATAAAAACTATTGTGGGAGCAAAGCTGAGGAAGATCCAGCCTGAAGAAGGTTCTGAAATTGCTGAGGCCAAGATGGAGCAAACCTGTCAGCAAAACTCCAGAGGGTCCATTCTGGGAGAAGGCTTGTGTTATCAAGAGGAAGAGGAAAAAATGAGGTTGGAAATGTGGGGATTAGTTTAATGTCTGCATTGTAAAATGGCTTATAGTCAGCTATTAATCCCAAATCAAAAAAAAAAAAAGAAGGCAAGGTGCTTGTCTTTACTAATGACTTAGTTATCTTCGTAGAAGTAGATCAGTTCCTTCGTGTGTTCAGGGCTCTATCAATGTCCTAGTCAAGAAACATATGGCACATTCCGCCAGAGCAATGGATAAAAGCATATTGAAGGGGCTAATTACAAAGGTGCAGGCAGGGTTAATGGTAAGCAATTAGGGATATTGAAGTACCTAGGTCCAGCAACAGCAGGGAGCTTGATTGCCTGGTCACCTGGAGGCCTGAAGGGGAGAGGAGAGGGAGGGAGGGATGCGTAGGAACTAGCAAGAGCTGTGGCTGGTGTAGCAGGTGCAGGGGTCTAGAGTAGAAATGAAAGAGCATACAGGAAAGATTCAGCACTGATTCCAGGAGGACAGTCCTTTGTGTTCTGAAATGTATGTGTCCTTCAGTGTCATTACTGGCTTCTGATCAGCTCATGCAAAGAACAGACAGCTAGCTGAAAAACTATTTGTTTATGCATATAAAATTGGCAGTCTTATCCAAAAATGTCTGTGGATGAACCAGAATCACTAAGCCTTTAAAGAAAGCCTGTGACATGACAGAGAAAGACCAATTAAAAAAATTAAAAGAAAAAAGTGAAAAGTCTAAAGATAGTGTGATAATTTTGGATATTGAGAAAACATTGAAAATTACCACAAACAAACAAATCAAAAGATAGCTTCCAGTTATTGTCCTCAGAGTTTAAAGTAGAGTTTGAATATAAAGAACAAGGAAACAAATCTACTAAACAGACCAATTCTAGAAGAAAAAGAAATTAGAGAAAAATATTATTAGCAACCATAAGAAGAAAACAATAGAAAATTTAGAATATAAAAGTTAATGATGACTTGGGGCTAGCCCTGTGGCATAGTGGTTGGGTTCAGCATGTTCCGTTTCAGTGGCCCAGGTTCATGGGTTCGAATCCTGGGCAAAGACCTATACCACTCATCAAGCCATGCTGTGGCACTGACCTATATACCAAATAGAGGAAGATGGGCACACATGTTAGCTCAAGGCCACTCTTCCTCAAGCAAAAAGAGGAAGATTGTCAACAGGTCTTAGCTCAGAGCCAATCTTCCTCACAAAGAAAAAAAGAAAAAAAATGAATGATGGCCAAAATAAATTAAAAATAAAAGAGAAAGAGTTTTAGATAAAAAATGCCATAGTGAAATAATATAGGAAAGCCAACAATGAAATATTAAGGAATCAAGAAACACTGAGCAGGGAAAATGGAAAGGAAGAATTTATTAAATATACATTAAAATGACACATTGTTGAAATGGACATAAGTCTTAAAATTGACATCCTGACAAATACTGGTCAGGATTAGTAGGGGAGAAAAAACTCAAAACATTGTGTATTGTGAAAATTAAGAGCAAAGAGAAATAACAAGTCTCTCAGAGCAAAATCTAGTCACCTACAAGGAAATAAAGATTAAACGGTTATGAGACATTTGGAAGCTAAAAGAGGAGTGGCTAATACCTTTTCAAATCTTAAGAAAATAGATGTCAACTTTGCATCCTCTATCTAGCCAAATTATCAGTCAATTGTGACTACAGAATAAGGAGATTTCAGATCTGCAAAAATTTGGAAATATTACCTCCAAAGCATTTTTTTTCTTAGAGTGTTATGTTGGGGTTTAGGACAATCAAATGAAAGGTAAAGCCCAAAGGGAGAAAGACGTGGATCCAGGAACCAGCAGAACTGTGAAGGGAAGTTCTGGAAGTGCAACAAAGAGAATTTCCATATAAACAGCTTTAGGGAAAAACCTGCAGAGTAACAGGTGCACTTTGGGACAGAACAATACTGACAGGAGGAAGAAGACTTCAAGAAAAAAGAAAAGTATGATAAAGATATTGAACTATAACTTATAAAGGTACAGGATGAACGAAAAAGAAAAGTGTTTAGAAACTCAAAAATAGGAAAAGAAAGCCTATAAAGAAAGTTATGGTTCATATAGAAACAAACTAAATCATAGCATGATTTTTGAGTGATCAGAGGAGTATAAGAAAAAAAAGAATCAATTTCAACTTGATCTTAGAAAACTCTTCTTTGAGTGGATTAGTGGTTTAGATGGGATCCCTTGAGAATGAAATAGTGTCATAAGAAACTCCGTGGTGCACCATTAAATAATATTTGCATTATCAAAATTATTTTATGCTGTTTATTATTTTTTAACCTTTGTAACCTTAAAGATGAAGGACAAAATATCTAATTATCATCTTATAACACATATAAATAGGTCCCCGTTGACAATATAAAAGTTTCTCCCTCCCTCTCTCTCTCTCTTTCTCTCTTTTTGAGCTGATAGAGGTAGGAAAGTAGAATGTGAAAAAGAGGTGGAAGAAAGGGCACCTATACTTTCATTTTTATTCTAAAAATTAAGGAGCAAAAGCATATTTTTTTTGATTGATAGCATAAGTAATGTAACTTTGGGTATATGGTCTCATATTCCGGATATGATCATTGCTAAAGCAGTGATTTCATAAATGCAAAGGTGATATGAAAACAGAATTAATAATCTCCAGCTCTGATCTATCAAAAAATAATGGAATTTCAATATTATTTAGAGATGAAATAATTATATGAAAGGATATATTTCTCTATAAATATAGAGAAATAAATGATGTGAAAAACAATATACTACAATAGTCAATTTGAACACAATACATTTTGTACTTTTATATCTCATGCAAAATTGAAAATTTATTTTATTCCAGATAAATTCTAACCACTATTACAAATATTTGGACAAATATCTACACAAATACATATACAATAACTGTGAGGTTTAGGAAGAAATTCTGTTTAGGTCTCTACCATCAAGATAAAAATTGTCAAAAAGAAGTAACTGTCATTTAAGAAATAAATGACAAGTTCTAGCGTATGTCAGTTGACATTTTATCATCTTGTCTTACTATTCTGTTTTACTCTACATTAACTTCTAAGAGGGTCTGGATCTCCACATGCCTTTTCTCCATCTAGTCTTATTCTTCAATAACACAGAAAACAAGTTGCTAGCAGGGTGCATTTTTACTTTGAGAATGTCTAAGTCTTTACTGCCCTTCTATTATTTACGTTTCCTGTGATGCCAATATACATCAATAAAGGGCATGAGAAGATGACTTCTGCAGAGACATTTGTGTTTTCAGCATTGCCTGTGTGTTAAAAACCCATGGCACTCATAAAAAAATGAGAGTTGCTCTTTTGTAGTATCAGTTCAAAAAAGAAATAATCACTTGGGAAATTTTACTCTGTATCTGCTGCAAAGAAACCCAGCAGAGAAGAAAGGCTTGCAAAACCATAGAAGGCAGTAAATGTCAGAAAAGGTGGGTCATTCTTAGCTTGTAACCATAAGGGCATTTCACTTATACTCAAGCTCATTGTTATGTTTAGTCAACTATAACCTATGTCAAGCTGATCTCTGCTCTGCGGAACTTGAGAAGTAACTACAGATAACAAACTTTGAAATAATATACTGCCCCCAATTTAGGCTGGGACTTTGCAAGAGTTTAATCCTAAATAAACTTTAATTGCAGTTAAAATGTAACAATAAAAATTACTTCTTGGAGTATCTTGATTTCTAAGTTTTATTAAGTGTGAATTTTTCAGACTATTTTCATTTTCATTAATTATTTTGCAAATTTAAGAGTTGATGTATATTCTGATATGTTAAGCAAATCCAAATAACTCTCTTAAATCTAATGCATTTTTTGCCTGTGCACTATCAAAGTGAGTTTAGCTATCATACAGCATACTGAAGAAAATGAAGAACTGTGAGCATCCGATAGGAAGAAGAAAATTTATTGTTTATTTTGAAATATATACATTGTTTAATTTTTTTAGCTCTATGAAAATGCCAACGTTTGATAAAATCAACAATTTAAGTGAAGTAACAAAAACATGCAGGTTAAATATTTAGACATTTCCAGCTTGTTCTACCAAACCAATAATCATATGGCAAATTAGATTTAGTTTAAAACTCAAAGATGCTCATAAAATACAGACATCATTACCTCTCTAGAATGTGACACTAAATTAATTAGATGAAACATGTAATTTACGTCACACTGTCAAGGAAATAAACTGTACAAATGTTTGTGCAAATATGAATATCTAATTTATTTATTTATTTATATAAGGAAACCACCCCAATGTTAAGAAGATGGTTTTGGTTTGTTTTGTCTTGCTTTTGAAAGCTATTCAGAAATCAATAGTGTAGAAGAAATTTTCCCTGATGTAGAGAAGACTGAAAATGAAGCAATAAAGACATGCTAAGAAAATGTGGCTGTTGGTTCACATGTTTATTCTGACCTCTACCTATGTTCCCTGAGGCAAATGCATATGGGTGTTATCCTGGAATTGGTCTACATAGCTATTTAATTATGCATTTAGTTTATACCAGTGACTAGTAATATAGTTTAAGAAAATTCAAGTCTGCATTATACTATTTGATTTTATAACATATCCCGTTTCTAATTTCTGGGAAAATTGTTTCTGCTGACACAAAGTAGACATGATAGGCAAGGAAAACAAGCAAAACTAAGACAATAATTGGTGAGTACAGAAGTGAGCATGGGCTATCATGCCATCACATGGACCTTCTTTTCGACATAACAGCATCCTGAAGCCAAGTCGTTCACTGCTTTCATTCATTTATTTAATAAACAGTATTTCTTGAGCGTGTACTAGGTGTCACAAACTGTTCTAATTTCTGAGGGTACAAGAATGCACAAAACAGACAAAACTCTTTGTCCTACAAAGTTTACATTTTATTTGGAAAAGACAAAAAATGATAAAAAGCCTAAAGAAGTAAGTTTCAGAGGTCAAGGATATGGAAGATACAGGCAAGAGAATAAGAAGAAATGACTACTGAAGTAGGAAGAAAATGAAAGCATATGATTTACTGGAAACTGTGATTGACTCTTGGATTTATCATCTGGAGACCTAAAATTCAGTTTGTGGAGTGATGTGGATCAAATGAAAATTTGAATGAGTTTAAGAAAGCACTGGAGGAGAGGAAGTGGGAACAACTAGTGTAGACAGTTGTTTCCAGGAGTTTTCTTCAAAGGGAATCAGAAAGTGGAAGTTGTAGCTAAATGGGGAGCAGAACTATCTGTGCACATACCCATACACAGAAGAATTGTATCCTATCATTGGGCCAAAAACAATAAAACAATTGTTTTGAAATGATTCTGATATTTGCAACAGCCTCAATTTTAGACCAGGTACACAGAGAAAAATTAAAGTGGAGATTTCCAGTATAAGAAAACTACTTTATGATTAATATTTAATGAAATTGGTATGCACAATGAAGCTTGTGTTCAAAATATTTATTATGTTATCTCTATTTGACTAACTCAAACAACTAATGAATTTTGAAAAGTAACAAATTTACTTCCACTAAAACTCAGATGTGCAGAGGAAATGTAAGTATATTTTTTCCTTCAATTTATTACATCCCTTTCAAAAACTGACACCTTCTAGGTAGAAAATCCAAAACTATATGCGTGTGGGGAGCCCTTAATCCACTGTGGTTCCCATGCAACAATTAAAAAGTCCATTTTCTATAAAAATCTTCAGCCTCTCTGATATCTGATCTCCAGCACAATGTGACCTTCCTTTGAAGATGGTATCTGAGTATGAGATGGGAGCAGGTTTGTTGGCTGACTGTGTCTTGTGAGAGTTTCCAACTGTCAGAGGTACAGCTCTCCTAGATGGGGTCTATGGAATAACACAAGTGTACTCTCCTTGTACTATGGAAATATTACTTGTTTTACTAATAGCTGCCCACTATTGATAACACTAACTGAGGTCTATGGCTGTTATCACATTTAATCTAGTCTATCTCGAGGGTCAGATACTGGAGGATACTGTGTGATTAACCTAAACTCATCTAGAGTCTCATCGTACATATAGGCACTTGACTTTTGCCGTGCAATCTCTATGAACCCTGGATTAGGAGGGCTATGCTAACAATCTATGCTTTGGGGGCACCTCTCCTCTCAACATAGGATAGCAGTACCCCTGGCAGTGAGTCCAGTTGCCTTCAATGTATCCCCTGTAAAACTCTTACAATCTCATATGGAAAGTGAAGATTATGAATCTTGCTACCTTGCTACTCCAAGTGTAGTAAACAGACTACCACTCTTGGCATCATCTGAGTTCTTTTTAGAAAAGCAGAATCTCAGTCTAGTCCCTGGAACTACTGTTTCAATATCTGAATTGTAATGCAGTGTGGCGGTACTGACCTAGAGTACTAACTCTAGTTCTTAGGTAACTAATTCCAGTCTTAGTCTTTGACATGATGAACAGAATTCAAAGAGAATCTCACCCACAGCGTGACTGTGAAGGCTATGGTTTGGTCTGGATAAAAGATCTCAGGAATCAACCCAAAGAAAAGGAAGCTAAAATGGAACAGAATTTAAGGAGAAAAATAAAATGAATTTGGTTAATATTTTTCAAACATTTATAAAGTACTGTCAGTAAAGTTAGTCGTGATAGAAGGGGAAAAATGCAACTGTACTGCAGTTTTCAGACAGTCGTCATTCTAACACAGTGGTCAATCTTGACATCATTTACGGTTGGTTATCCTGGTGTTATGCAGCTTCTGATGTGATGATAGATGAACTACGTAATTCACCTCAGAATATTTTAACCAAAAATATTGAATATAGAAATATTCTATAAATATATAGAATATTTTAACCAAAAATGTATACCTTCAATGCATGGAGCATTTTGAACTAATTTCCCATTTATAGGAAATCAAGAGGATAGAAAATAAAGAACACTATAAGGAAGCTATAAGAGCAATCCAGAAGACAGAACAACTGCCTGGATTTCTTTGAAAAGTCAGTGTAACAAAATGAAAATAACAGGTGGCTAGGGGTAAGTGAGAGGACTTTACTACAGTAAAAGAGACAAAGGCTGAGCTCGATGATTTTCTGACAATATTCTACTTAGCCCATATTTTTTTTCACTTGAATGAAACCATTTCCAACAGACACAATTTTTTTTTTTTTTTTTTTGCTGGGGAAGAGTGGCCATGAGCTACCATCTGTTGCCAATCTTCCTCTTTTTTGCTGAGGGAGATATGCCCTGAGGTAACATCTCTTGTCAATCTTTCTTTTTTTTGTATGTGAGCTGCCACCACAGCATGGCCACTGACAGATGAGTGATGTAGGTCTGTGCCTAGGAACCGAACCTGGGTCGCTGAAGCGGAGTGTGTCGAGCTTAACCACTAGGCCACTGGGGCTGACCCCAGACACAATTTCTAAAAAGAGAAGAAGCACATCTACAGAGTAGGAAGAGAAAATATGACGGATCTCAGTGACTCATGTGTGTTTCTTTGGAGATATATGTGGTTCACAGAAGGCCTGTTGTTAATTTCTCCTATACTAAAGCTCAATTGCATAAATGTCAAATGATTCCTAAGTTTAAAAATAATTTTTAAAAGTTTATTGACCTGCTTTAGTCAACTTTTCCACTGGTTTCTCGCTTTGTTTACATCTAAATGATGGGGAAAACAGTTTCTTTCCTAATTAGACACAGATGGAAGAGAGGAGGCTCAATACTTACAAACACTCATTTTATTTAGGAAGAAAATAGATTAGAACTTCTAACTAGTGCTTAACTAGTGCTTCTAACTAGTGTTGCTAACCAGTGTTGACTGATAAAAGACAATCTTTTTTTAACTTACTAAATGTTTTAGATTTTGGAATAGATGCAGATTTATAGAAAAAGTTACAAAGATAGTAAAGAGATTTCTCATGTAGCCACACCCACTTTCCCCTATTTTTAATATCTTACAATAGTATGGTATATTTGTCACAACTAACGAAGCAATATTTATACAATATTATGAACTAAAGTCCATATTTTATACAAATTTCCTTAGATTTAGCTTAATATTCTATTTCTGTTCCACTCCCATCCAGGATAACACATTACATTTATTAGTCTTGTCTCTGTAGATGTCTCTTCCCTGTGAGTTTTTCAGTCTTTCCTTGTTTTTGAAGACCTTAACAGTTGTGAGGAGACTAGTCAGGTATTTCGTAGAATGTCTCTTAGTTGAGGTTTATCCAATACTTTTCTCATGATTAGACTAGGTTTATAGGTTTTGGGGAGGAGACCATAAAAGTAAAGTATTGTTCTTGTTACATCATATCAAGTGTACATATTATTGCCATTACTTATCCCTGTAAATGATTACCTGGATCACCTGGTTGAAGGAGTGTTTGTCAGATTTATCTACTGTAAAATTACTCTTTTGTCCTCCTTCTATACTGTACTCTTTGGAAAGAAGTTATGTAGAGCTCACATTTAAGACTTGGAAACAACACAAGTGCCCATCAATGGAGGAATGGATAAAGAGGATGTGGTATATGCATACAATGGAATACTACTCAGCCATTAAAAAAGATGAAATCATGCCATTTGCAATAACATAAATGGACCTTGAGGGTATCTGAAATAAGTCAGACAAAAACAAATACCATATGATTTCACTCATATGTGGAAGATAAACAAACAAACACATAGATAAAGAGAGTGGATTGGTGGTTACCAGAAGGGAGGGGGGTTGGCAGAGGGCAAAATGGGTAAAAGGGCACATGTGCATGGTGACTGATGGAAACTAGACTTTTGGTGGTAAACAGAATGCAGTGTATACCAAAACCGAAATATAGCGATGTACACCTGAAATTTACACAATGTTATAAACCAATGTGACCTCAATTTAAAAAAGAAAAAAGAGTAAGGGATTATGTTCCACCTCCTTGAGGGGAGCATATGTACATGAATTTTTGGAATTCTTCTGCATGAGATGTTTGTCTATTTTCCTCACTGGTTTGTTTATTTAATCACTTATTTACATCAATATGGATATTTACTTTATACTTTGAGTTATAAGCAAGGCAATCCTTTTGTGTTCATACTCACTATCTGAACTTTTATCTACGAGTTTTTCTTTTCCAAAGTTCAGTTGAACATTTTTAGAGAAAATGTCCAATACTCATTGATCCAAGAAAGGTAATAATAGCACACTTTTAAATAAATAGAGGAAGATTTATTTAACTAATCTCCTATTTTTAGATATTTGCTTCCATTTATCCACAATTATATACAATTATCCAGTAAAAATTCTCACATCTATTTTTATTCTCACAGCCTTAATTATAAGAGTAAATTCTTCACAACTGAATTGCAGTTACA
This sequence comes from Diceros bicornis minor, assembly GCF_020826845.1. Classification (NCBI taxonomy): domain Eukaryota; kingdom Metazoa; phylum Chordata; class Mammalia; order Perissodactyla; family Rhinocerotidae; genus Diceros; species Diceros bicornis. Next base: position 26,154,189 of record NC_080750.1, read on the forward strand.
AATTTTAGGAAATGTGTAAGTAAAGCTAAATTCCACTCTAGAAAGAACAAAGCAACTTACTATCCTACAAGAAGTAACCTAAATAAAAGTGTCTGTCCTCATGTACACTCTCTGTGGCAGAAAGTACAAGTTGTATACCTAATAACCATTTACTCTTTTTCCTTGCTACTAGTATTTTGATCCTGTTCAAGTGATAATGTCCTCCACCACAAGTTAAGAATCATAAATTCACATTCATTCAGTTCAATCCTGATACCTTTGGCTTGATTGGTCTGGGTCGAGTACATGACTATTCTATTCAGATGTAAAGAAATGTTTGATGGGGCAACCTCTGGGAAAGGTCTTTTTCCTGATAAAAGAGAGACTTTCTGGGGAAGAGGAGACTTGCATTATCAACATTCATTTTGGAGGGTTGGTTTTTTTTTTTTTTGCTAGTTTATTTATTATTGACCTCTTTTTTCTGTGTTTTAACTCAGTTGGGTAGTACAGATCACTGAAGTGGCTACAACTATCTTACCAGAGGAACAGGCCAAAACAAAGATATTCCATGTAGCACCCTGAAGTCATCAAAACTCAAAACCAGCCCTAGAAGTGGCTAAATCCAGGGCCGGCCCCGTGGTTTAGTGGTTAAGTGCGCGCACTCTGCTGCTGGCAGCCAGGGTTCAGATCCTGGGCGCGCACCGAGGCACTCCTTCTCCGGCCACGCTGAGGCCGCGTCCCACATACAGCAACTAGAAGAACGTGCAACTATGACATACAACTATCTACCGGGGTTTTGGAGAAAAAAAAAAAAGGAGGAGGATTGGCAATAGATGTTAGCTCAGAGCCGGTCTTCCTCAGCAAAAAGAGGAGGATTAGCATGGATATTAGCTCAGGTCTGATCTTCCTCACAAAAAAAAAAAAAAAAAAGTGGCTAAATCCAGACACATTTTTGCGTGAAGTAATTAAATGAATTTATCCCGTTAGCTGCTATTATTTCAGCATTCTGTCACTCTTAGCAGAAAACAGCAGAGCTATTCAACTCTCAAATATTAAATACTAACCAAAAGTATCTTTGTACATATTTATTAGAGCATGATAATTAGAAAAAATTAATTGTGAGAAAACATCAGCTATTTCTGTTATTTCTGCTTATTTTATGCTGTTTCACGGTAGTATCCTCTTTTGTAAACACACTCAGTTGGTAAAGGCTTTTCTTGTATATGCATAATACATCCAATCGAGATATTTAAATGGTGGATTCAAAATATTTGGGGTTCACTCTTCTGTCGTTGTTCACCTTCAAGGTCGGGAGGATACTAAATTCTGTAGATTCTCTCCCTATGCTATTTTTTTGTGTACACTTCCGTGTTTCCTTTTCCATTATCCTGGTGTATTATGTTAGCACCTTATGCCTGGTATACCCATATGGTACTTTCGAAGACCCATCTCCAGTCTCTGCTGACTCCAAAGATCGTTAATACCAGTGAAACTTAGATAGCTCACAATACCACTTTCCTCCATTACTCTTGTCCATAATATTCACCAAGGCAATATCTGATCAAGTCGTTTAAAGTTCTTGTCTCATAACTCTTTTTTCTAGTGATTTTGCCAAGCTTGAGAAAATCAGATAAATTTATTATTACTAGAGAATTGGGAAGCTGCTGTTTTTAAAATGTTTCTATGATGTATGTCATTACTAAAATCAGATGCAGCTTGTAAAACATACACCTTAGAGACTTTTTGTTTCTTCCTCTCCCGTATGTCTAAAATTCAAAAGTGGTTTCCAGTGGATGCTGTTGCCTAGAGCTATACAGGAAAAGTCAGGAGATTAGCCTTATCCTCTCAAAATAGTCAAGTCAAACAGTCTACTGGTATGGATGGCTAAGAGTAATAAGCAATTATAACTGCTTTTTATTTCTACAAAATCTAAATGTATTCATTAAAACCTAAACACTACAGATTATGGTTAAATACAGAGATATATTTGATGCCAAAAAAGAGAGAATTTCTTTAAAAGATATTTAGAATAAAAAATTTAAAGTATGTTCAAATTTAAAAGATATTAGTGTTTTCTTAATTCATAATAATTTTAAGCAAAATTCTTGCTAGATTAGGATAAGAAAAAGCTGATTTATCTATAAATAATGGCTTGTTAAATTCATCAAAACAATATTTTGATATACTTAAAAACAATCCATGGTATGTTTATATAAATACCTGATTAATTTCTAAATAAACTCTGGCTAAGAGTAACAGCACCTTACCAGAAGAGAAGATGAGGACAAGACACAGAAATGCGCATTTGGAATATGCATTTTTCCCTACTGCAAAAATAGCTTGATGATATTGAACATTATTTAAAATAAAATGTTGGTGGGGTAGAATATACTCTTATCTCTTAGGAATAGGTTAATCTGTGTCTTTTAAGAAGATCAGGATAAACCGAATATAATTCAAGATTAAATCCAATAGCTTGAGTCTTTACCTGCAGGCCGGTAAAAGGGAGCTGGCTCTCTTCTGGACAATCATACAGACGAGTGTGCTAAACCTCAGACTGATCCAACGTGGCGAATATCTCAAAGTGGGTCTCCTTGCACTGATAGTCTTTGCTTTCTCTGGTCTCTGTGTGTTCAGGTTCCTTCACTTTTCTTTTATATTCAGAACACCAAATTGATGATACGACATCTGTTGTTAACATGGCTATACCTTTTAGCTATATTTAATGCAGATTCTGATTGTCTCTCTGATGGCATCGTTTTGGTGTTGGACAGTTTGGATTTGTCTAATTGGGCAATTAGAGAGTTACGCTGTATCATCACAGATATTCTGTGAAATTTTGAATGACTGTATGTCTAAATATATATCCTGTAGTTTATCAGGCAAGTTTATATTCAAAGAGACATAACTTATTACAACAATATAATGGGATTAAAAGAATCATTTAGAACTATGTTAATTAATATTCTGTTCACTTGTTACTTTATACTACACAGAGTAAAATAGGTTTCCTTGATTATTATGATTTAAAAATGAACACTAGTCAAAAGAAACTTGGTTAAGTCACTCTGACATTTAAGCCTCAGTTTTATCACTGAAAAGTTGTATGTGGTTGAGATGAAAATTTCTGTATTTCCTTCCATGTCTAACTGCTAATAAAAATAAGGAGATTCTCCAGGGCCAGCTTAGTGGCGTAGCCGTTAAGTGTGCGTGCTCCACTTCCGTGGCCCGGGGTTCACAGGTTTGGATCCCAGCCGTAGACCGACGCACCACCTGTCAAGCCATGCTGTGGTGGCATCCCATATAAAGTAGAGGAAGACGGGCACAGATGTTAACCCAGGGCCAGTCTTCTTCAGCAAACAGAGGAGGATTGGCCTCGGACATTAGCTCAGGGCTGATCTTCCTCACAAAAAAAATAAAATAAAATAAGGGTATTCTTGGCTTGTGGAGATAAACATGTAATGTACGAATATATTTTTTTATTTTATATTAAATATCTTCTATCCCTAGAATGAGAGTTTTATATATTTATTTAACGCATGTAGAAATAAAGAGCTCACACACGTTGGATACCATTACATTGCTCTATTTTTATAAGCAGCATTCCTGAAAGAAATTTCAAAATTAAGAAAAATAGCTAGTTATTGAATATCAACCCAGTTAGAGAAGATTTAACTCCTATTACATGGAAGTCATAGATATTTTTCTGGTTTTCTATACCATTTCTTTCCCCAAGGTCTAGCTGAGTACCTAGCACATGGTGTTCATTTATCTATTATGTGTTAAGTGGATGTGTGAAGCATGTCAAGTAAATTGCTCATGACAAAGGTCTGATGTAGTTACTAGTACCCAAAGTAGCAGATGAGAAAACTCCTGTGCAGAGGTTCAGTAAGTTTGAAAGTTTGCCAAGTTTGTAAAGCATTCAAATCCATAGCTGTCTGACTTCAATAACATTTTACTCAAGACAATTATGTAAATAAAATCGTGAATAAGTTGGAAACTGTCTCACTTGCTTCACCACCACCCTCACTTTCCATGAACGTGAAAAGCTTCTTCCTGCCAATTGCTATTTCAGTGTGACCCACAGGAAGGGGTAACTTGGACTTAACATTCCTGCATCTTTTCTAAAATTACTCTCCAAATTCTACATCTTGCCAATACATACTCTTCTCCCCAGCATTCTGTCTAATTTGTGTGTTTATATATTGTGTTATTTTTTCTTGTTTGATACTTGTGTTGCTTATAGTAGAGAGTAAATAACTTGGATAATATTGATAATAATAACGATTTTTTTAATCTACATCATGTAATTTGGAGAATGTTCAAGGTATCTACATATAATATTTTATTTAATTTCATTAATCCTACCAACTAAACCTTCTATATGATTTGTCTTCTTCTGACAAGTACATAAAACTCACTTTCTACCCCGTTCATGAAAACACATGCTGTGCTATAGATATCTAGCTCCAACTGAAGAGTAGCATGTGTCATTTCTAAGTCATATTTCATAATTTAGAAATGAGTTCATTCCATTTGTCTAAATAGCCGATGAGTATTCTGTCAGATAACAGAGCGCTCAGTCCTTCTCAAGATACAATATGTGGCCAGGGGAAAATAAAAGACCATCTTTACACTAATTGATCAGTTTCAGCTTCATTGAAGTGCTTCAGATTGGGTACCCTTTCTGATCCATTTATATTCTGTAGCTGTGTAGAGCAGAGGTTGATGGATGCTTACAATTTCTGACGAGACTACTACAAATTTCTAACTTGAAACTTTTGAAGACTAAAATTTTACCTTCAACATATTCTTTATATGAGACTAACATTTTGTTAGATACAAGTAAAAAACTAAATTCTTAATAAATCTGTGACATTTACTTTGTCTTCCCTAATATTCCACACTGTATGGTGAGAAACTATGGGAGGGGTATGCTTCAGCACAACGGAAAAAAAATTGAACAAAACCCTTTATGATTTTGGTCTTACGTTGTTATGGAATTCCAAGGTACATTTGAACAGAGATATCTACTAATACATTGTACTCAATCTTTTCATTCTTAAAAAATTAACTAATATATTCCCTGCAACCATATTTCAAAACAGTATGTTTTACTAGACTATTCTAATTGTCTCATAGTTTCAAAGATTTTTGCAGATAAAATATTCAATCATGAGCACAGCATTCCTTACTAAGTTCCACTTTATAGAATCTAAGTACAAAGCACACTGTTAGAACTCAAAGTTAATTGAAGAGATATTTAAATGACAATTTAATGAATGAAGGTAAAAATACCCAATCATTTCAAACTTAATATTCTGCTTTTAATAGGAAAGGCACAAATTTATGTCAAAAATTAAAATAACATACATTGTAGTTTTACAAAACAGCTATAAATAAAAAAGCAAAAACATAGTAAACTCACTTTATCTCTTCTGGAATTTAAATTTCAAAAACTTCTTAATAGTATGTATAAAAATCTACTTTAATTTTCATTTCATTACTTTTCTGTTGCTATAAAATTTCAAACACTATGTATACTCTTGAAAATATTGATTGAAATTCTTATGAGGTAATGATTCTTTTTAGCTTTCTGGGTACTTATCTCTGGAGAATTGAATTAGAAAAATAACAATCTGGAAATGTTTAATCTTATTTTAAGAACATTAAATGATGACTAGAGTTTCTTCTAATTTATATTTGTATCAACCATTCTATAGCAGATGAAAACCATTTTTAACCATCAAGGGGCAATCTATATTTGGTTTCATTTATTATATTTTCCATTTAAAATTCAAAGAACTCATAATAATTTTGTATAGTGTTTCTCCAAACAGGTGTTTAACAATTTAACTTTAATTACAAGATAATCGGTAGTTATAATTCAGCACTCAACATCTTCCTATGCTTATTTTTTCTGTATTTCTGAAATTGAGGTATGGAGTTATTTTTTCTTTATACATAATACATAAAAAAATTATCTATCTTAAATTAATGCAAAATTTCTTAAGCCATAACTCTGATCAAATCATATATTCACTCTTGGTCTAGTTTTGCATGAAGTAGAAACATGTACATTCTCAAGGTCCCCAGAATACCATTGGCCAGATTTTGGAATATGTGCATCAGCAAAGGGGTTCTGACAGTAATATTTAGTGTCTGTAATTTTCATTCCTGCTAGTAGTTGAGAGTCTTCAGGTGAGAGACTGGAGCCATTGCTTTAATTCACAATAAACACATTGAACGTTGTGAGGATTAAATACAGCTTTATTCTCAAGGATTTATTCTGAGGAAGGCAGTATTAGTTTATTGTATTAGGGAATCAGAATTTTATTTGAACGTTAATAAAAGACAGAAATGTGCTTTTAAAATGAATATGCAAATGTGTTTATATTGCTAATGTTTTATACTGTTAGTTAATTTTGAATTTAAACAATACAAAATTTCAATTGTGTTGCGCTATCAAGGGGTTTCCAGTACTGTGTTTAAGTAAGCTGACAGTTGTGTGGATATTTTCTCTTTATTTATGCAGAAGACTCATACTGATGCAGAGATAGGCTTTTAAATAACATATTACTTATAATTCTTTCTTTGTTACTGTTTTAAAACTTATCTTTTCATTTTAAAGACTGTAAATCAAGGAGGCAAATTTTAACTGCCACAATTCTTATTTCGTTTACTTTTTAGCATATTGAATAAATAACAATCATTTTGTCAAAAATACATACTGTCTTCAATTGCTTCAATATTAGTGGAAATGTTTGTTTCGTTTAACAAAATAAAAGCATAAAATAGAAACACTGACTAGAATAAAATTTATAATGTTGAACATTTTCTGCTATTTTAAGCAGTTACTCTGGACATAATCACAGAAGGTGTGGTATTTACTGTTTTTCAGGTTGTTTTCCATAAGTATTAGATCTCTGAAAATCCTCCCTCAGAACTCCCAAAATGGAGGCCAATGACTACTGATTTCATAGATTTGTCCCAGTGTCTGCTTTATCACTAGCATGGCCTGTTTTATAAATGGATTTATTCTTGGGCTTTCCTCAGATCGAAATTCAAACAAACAAACACAGATTCATAGGTAAATGGATTCGGTTGTGCTCCTGGTGATGTCATCATTTTAATGGGCCATAAGACATTGCTAAATAAGAGAGCTAGTTGAGAATAAAACTTTCTCAACCTATTTTATGAAAACCACCTACCATCACCTTCATATTATTGTATAGTACTATAATCTCACTCAGAGAACTAAACTGAAATACATCTCATCATTTCTCATAACAAGCATTTCAACAGTGTTAGTTAGTATGGAGTATAGATAACAGCAGACACCAAACACTGATTAGGGGCTCTTAACTATGGCTTTTCCTCTCATTGATTGGAGCATGGGAAATTACTATAATTTGTCCCCTTCATTTACTTATAAGATAACATTCTATTTTGATGATGTCATTGTTAATATACCTACCATATAACTTATTAAAATTGTATCTAAGCTAAATATATTTACATCTAAGGCTGGTGAGTCTAAGCAATTTCTTTCTTACTTAAGATGGTTCAAAAGGCTTACACCACAGACAACTCTTGATAACTTGGTATAGAATTTAATATGTGAGTTGTCCTTTTATTTAGAAGTTCTGGGAATAAATTTTGGTGTCCCAAATACAAAACTATTAACCTTGAGCAAATTACTTAAATTCTTATGTTTCAATCATATTATCTTTATTATGGCATAAAAAATCTACCTGATGGGGGTTTGTGGTGATGAATTAATGGACCTTTTAGAAGTTCTACTACAGTATTTATCACATGTTATTGGCTCAATAAGTGGTATTTATTACTTTGCCTGATTGTCTATGAGATCCAAAGGCCAAGCTCAAAGAATCAAAGATGGAAGGGATAGAAACTAATCAGAAATATCAAGAGCAGTTTCTGGCATCTAGGAAAGCAGAGTAGTCCAGAAGCAATTTATGTGTCTCCGTATGTCTGCTCAGCCCCAATTGTCCATCCAGGCATTAGCCACCTGTACTGCTTCCTCTGTGGTGATGCTACCATGATGGCTTGCACTGTGTCTGATGGTTGTAAAGTCCTAGCTCCCATATATGTTGCCTCATCACCAAACATTGCTTGTTGTTTAACCTTCCCCAGGAGTGAGGGAAGAGCTTTGATCTGGCATCCATTGGACCTGTCACAGTGGGAAAACAGTAGCTCCCAGCCGAGGTCTGAACTTCCTGAAAAACAGAAATCCTGGCTTTGTCCAGAGTCTGTCCAGAAGGGCCTGGTAACATCATTCAAAAGTGTTGGGGAGTTAAGGACCCCCTGGGACAGATTTAGGACACAGGAGGATGGGAAGAGGAAGGAGAAAAATTTGTCATTCCTACTTCTTTCCCTAACTTTCTAAAATGTTGTGGTTTCATATGGCCCTTCTGGGGATGGTTTTGCCACTGAACTAGATTTTCTCTTGTTAAAGAGTGACAAGTCCACTGATGTACCATCTCATACTTGCTTTCCCCCTTCCCCTGCCTCGTTTTCCTTTTTATTTTAATTTTGCTTCACTAGGGCTGCACTTCTGCTTCAGGCTGTACTTCTCTTCACATATGTAAGAGATATGTGTTTATTTTAACAGACAAATAGCAGATTTAAAAGATACCATATTCCAAATATGTGTTTGTAATTCTAATATGTAAACTTTCAAATACATTTCCACATAAAATAATATGCATAACGATTAAAGCACAGATGGTCCAAAATAAAAACAAACCTGTTTTTAGGGTTAATTTTATTGGAGATTTTAATCTGAGATTGCAACAAAATCATCTCATTGCAGACCACAATCAAAAGATCAGGACTTGGCTCTCTCTGATCTGTCCAATTGTCAGGCAGTAGATCATAAATTTCTCATGATTTCATAGATCATAGTTTCCCTGAGGAAAGACTGTGGTAGATTGGGAAATAATCCTCAAAGAGACTTGTGTGTGATAATCTATTAGATTTGTAGAAAAAAATATTAGAATGTTTGTTTTCTTTTCTGATGTCTATTTTGCATACATTTGTTAATGTATACATTATATAATAATGTATAATATGCAAACATTATGTTCAATACTTATAACAATGTATATATTAGTATCATCTGTAGAATAAAAAATATATTTACTATGTTGTGAGATCTTAATTTTTTTTTGATTCTTTTGTTTGTTTGTACGTAGCATTCAGAATAAAAAAGACTGAAGTTTATACACTCCTGGATTAGGTCATCTTGGGCTATATATTTCAAAAGAAACCGCAGTCATATTTCTAACAACTGGAGTATTGGTGCTAATGGTTACCATTGGGTTGAGGCCGAAAAAACTTAATTGGATTCTAGCTTTTTCAGTGAGACCAGGCTGGCTATGGCATTTAGCAGTGTTTTTGTTTGTTGCTTGTTTCAGTTTTCGTGGAAAGAAGGATTTTGCAGGAATATATAGCAGATGAATAGAACACACTGAGACAGGTTAACAATACGAGTGTAGCAGATAATAAGCTTTGGGATTATAGAATAGCATTCCACCTAGTATGTGCATTTTGAATATTTGATGCAGAGAAAGAAAAGAGAAAAAGTTAATGACATATTTACCAATATCTTCCCCTGCAAAGCAAATTGACATTGTAAGTAGTCCCCAGAACTGCTTCTGAAAGCCAGTCCCTCAAGTAATATATGTATACATTCCCTGCAAAGTCCCTATCAAACATACTGTCCTTGAGATTCAATTCTAACAGAAGAAAAAAAAAAACTTTTGTGTCAGTCCACTACAGGCGTGGATTGCAGTCACCAGATACATCTTGATAAACTCCTTCAAATTTAGGTTGGCAGGTATTTAAAACTGCTTTGGGACCATTTATTGAAGAACGTTTTAGTCGGAAATATCTTATGCAGCCCATATATTCAGTTTATGACTCTATAGTTACATATTCTGACTCTCCGAGCAAAGAGAATTAAAATATTTAAGCTACTTTGCATTTCCATCTCATCTACCAGGTGTTCGGGCATCCTGCAGGAGCCGGAGGACTCTATTTGTATGTATTATAAAGTTTAAGTATTATACAGCTGTGGATGCACTTGTTTTCTTCTTACTTATTCAGCTAGGTTTCTATCCTCTTCTTAAACGCTGTAATTGCATCAGGCATAAGGAATGGAAGGAAGAGAACTTTGAATGAGGCAGTACTCTGTGTATTTGTAAATGTAAAACAGATGTGCGGTAAATATTGTGAGCTTTGAATCAATAGGACACCATATGAATACAAAGGAATAAAAGAAGAGATATAATTTATCAGTGATTTTTGCTAAATATCTCATCAGTAATGGAGACGCTGCAGCTTCCTTACAGCACTTAATGAACAGCCTTCTGCACATGGTTTTCCTAATACTCCTAAGGAGTAACTAGTCTGTGAACTATAAATACAAGCAAATTTTAGCCAGCAAGAGGTATATATATTGACGAAAAATAAATTTCAAAATATTTCAAAGGATTTCTAAGACCCAGAGTAAAACTAGGAAAGTATTTTTATAAAAGAAATTTTATAATTTTCAAAACATATTACTAATCTCAAACCATTTAAATTGTATAATTTGTTTTTCAAGTTATTAAATATAGATAACTTTATAATAAGAAACATATTAAGACAAGACAATTTATCATATTTTCGAGAAAAAGAGAAGTTAACTATTTTGTGTTTTCCAAAACATTCTCTTATCCTTTACTTTTCAAAATCTGATAATGGCATCACCTTTCATTGAATAACTCAGGCTCAAAGCCCTGCTTCTCTCATTATCTTTATTCAGTTACTGCAACCTATTGAAGACACTCTCAAATAATTTATGTCAGAGGCTTCCGACTTTGCATTTCTATTGCATTCAATTGCCTGGATTATTGTAATAGTTTTTAAATTATTTCTGTACGTTTATTTCTTTCTATACTAATTCAAACTAAAGAGCATCATCTGATTAATATTCTTGAGCACACACTGACAATGTACTTTGCTTAAAAATTCTTAATTGCTCTCCATTTCCATACAAATAAGTATCTCCTTTGACTTGAATTAACATACATTCTCTAGCCATACCACAAATGTTTCTGATATTATAAGATAACATAAATTAGACAAGATGAAGTAAATATCATTCCCTAATTAAATCCATTCTTACTGCCATTAATTTCTCTTCAAATTTCTATATAGCTCTTCTATTAAATCATCACTACTTAATTTCCCACCCTTCCCTTTTTTGTGCTTTATTTTGTATTTTGAATTCATCAGTCTAAATTTTACTACAGTTTTCAAATTGGGTATAAGATACATGTATTGACTTTTAGTTTGAGTAGTACATGTACATACATATACTCATATATACTGCAGGTGCAATTATAATTTTAAAAGGCAAATAGCGTTTTTATTGTTCTAAGATTTGTTTTTTGGTACTTTATTTTTTTAATTGTGGTAACATTGGTTTATAACATTTTATACATTTCAGGTAGACATCATTATATTTCAACTTCTGTGTAGACTTCATCGTGTTCACCACCAAAAACCTAGCTGCCATCTGTCACCATACAAATGTGCCCCTTTACCCCTTTCACCCTGCCCCCCTTCCTCTCTGATAACCACCAATCTAATCTCTGTATTATTGTGTTTGTTTGTTGTTTTATCTTCCACATATGAATGAAATCATATGGTTTTTAGCTTTCTCTATCTGTCTTCTTTCTCTTAGCATGATAGCTTCAAGGCCCATCAATGTTGTCATAAATGGCAAGATTTCATCTTTTTTTATGGCTGAGTAGTATTCCATTGTATATGCATACCACATCTTCATTATCCATTCATCCATCAATAGGCACTTACATTGTTTCCAAGTCTTGGCTATTACGAGTAATGCTGCAATGAACATAGGGGTGCAGATATCTTTTGGAATTAGTGTTTTCATGTTCTTTGGTTAAATACACAGGAGTGAAATGGTTGGGTCATAAGGTAGCTCTATTTTATTTTTTTGAGGAATCTTCATGCTGTTTTCCATAGTGGCTGCACCAATATACCTTCCCACCGGCAGTGTACAAGGATTCCCTTTTCTCCACAACACTTGTTATTTCTCATCTTTTTAATAATAGCCATTCTGACAGGCCTGATTTGATATCTCATTGTAGATTTTGATTTCCATTTCTCTAATAATTAGTGATGTTAAGCATCTTTTCATATGCCTGTTTGTTGCTCGTATGTCTCCTTTGGAAAAATGTATGTTCAGATTCTATGTCCATTTTTAATAGACTTATTTTTTTGTTGTAGAGTTGTATGAGCTCTTTATATTTTTTGAATATTAACCCTGATCAGATATATGATTTGCAAATATCTTCTCCCAACCGGTAGGTTGTCTTTTCATTTTGCTGATAGTTTCTTTTGCCGTGCAGAAGCTTTTTAGTTTGATGTAGTACTGTTTATTTTTTCTTTTGTATTCCTTGCCTGAGGAGACACAATATTCAAAAAGACACTGTTAAGACCGATGCCAAAGAGCATACTGCCTATGTTTTCTTCTAGGAGTTTTATGGTTTCAGGTCTTACATTCAATTCTTTAATCCATTCTGAGTTGATTTTTGTGTAAGGCAAAAGATAATGGTCTACTTTCATTCTTTTGCATGTGGCAGTCCACTTTTCCCAACACCATTTATTGAAGAGACTTTCCATTCTCCATTGTATGTTCTTGGCTATCTTGTCGAAAATTAGCTGTCCATAAACGTATGGGTTTATTTCTGGGCTCCCAATTCTGTTCCATTTATCTGTGTGCTTGTTTTTCTGCCAGTACCGTGCAGTTTTGATTACTATAGCTTTGTAGTATACTTTGAAATCAGGGAGTGTGACGCCTCCAGCTTTGTTCTTTTTTTCAGCTTTTCTGATTCACCATATCTGAATGATCAATTATCCCAAAATTTAGTACTTTATTTATTTTTATTTGATTTATTTATTTTTTGTGAGGAAGATCAGCCCTGAGCTAACATTCATGCTAATCCTCCTCTTTTTGTTGCGGAAGATCGGCTCTGAGCTAACATCTATTGCCAATCCTCCTCCTTTTTTTCCCCCAAAACCCCAGTAGATAGCTGTGTGTCATAGTTGTACATCCTTCTAGTTGCTGTACGTGGGACGTGGCCTCAGCATGGCCAGAGAAGCGGTGTGTCGGTGCACTCCCGGGATCTGAACCCGGGCCTCCAGTAGCGGAGCTTGCACACTTAACCGCTAAGCCATGGGGCCGGCCCCAAAATTTTGTACTTTAAAACAACACCTATTTTATTACCTGTCACAGTTTGGAGCTGGAAGTCAGGAATATGGGCAGGGCTCTGCTGGATAAGTCTTTTGTTCCATGTGGCATCAATGAAAGCCACACAGTAAAGTTTAGCTGTTTGATGGTCTTTATATATGGTGCCTTCTTGGGGATCACTATAAGTCTTAGCTCAGCTAGAACTGACTGATTGATAGTTTAGGTATGTACCTAACTAGAATGAACATGCCCCTTCTTACATGACAGTCTCAGAGAGGTTGGACATCTATCTTTATCAGAGGCTGAGAGTAACAAGAAATCCATTTGGAACATGCAAATCTTCTTATGACTTAGGCTTTGAAGGTCCAAAACATCATATCTGCAGTATGATATTGGTAAAAACAAATCACTGTGCCAAATGAGATTTAAGGGGAGAAGAATGAGACTCTACTACTCATTGAGAAGGAAAAGTATCAAAATTTTGGGTTACCATTAATGTACCTCTGGGTATAAAGTATTTATACTTCTCTCACATGCAGCCTTCATCTCTTATAAGACACAGAATATTTCATCCTATTGCAGCATTTGCTAAAAGTCGAATATGTAAGCATCTAAATCAGGTCCAGGTCCAGGTCCAGGTTAGAAGATCTATAGGCAGAGTTCCTCAAGTACAGTTCCTCTCAATCTTCAGGCCTGTGAAGTAAAGAGATCAATTACCTACAACCTTCCTCCAGGTGTATCTGTGGCTACAACAGACAAGGATGACGCAGGAGAGAGTAACATCCATTGACACTCAATTCAAAATAGGGTAAGCAGTAGGCATTCAGCAGTCACTGATGAACAGAAATTCAGAAATCCTGTTGGGTGTGTGTTGCCAGTTACTTGATTAGTGCACCCTGGGAATAATTCTTCAAATTTTTTGGCTCTACTCTTTGGGCTCTTTGTTCTGTCTTCTGAGATATTCTTATTTTTTCTAAAAGAAATAACCTATGTTTGCAGCTGAGTAGATCTCTTAGATTGCTTCTTGTGCTTAGATGTTTGAGGGCCCCAGTGATGCTTTTAACTTTGAAATGTCTCTGTCTCAGTAAAAACTGATGGTACTTGTGCCAATACCATTCTCTTAAAAATTTGTGGGGTTATTTTGAACCTTATTGGAGCTCATTCCATTAGACAATGACACATCCACAAATCTCTTTGATATGTGTCCCTCTCTAGAAAAGAGTAAGAGATTATTGTGGGACAATGACTTTAAAATACTTTTTTAAAAGATTTTTTTGTTTATGTATAGAGTCTATATCCTTTTAACATTTTTTGAGATCTTAAAGTGTTTTCCAGCAACACTCTTGATATGATTTTAGCCTGAGTTTATGTCCTATTTTGAGAACTTTTTGCCATCTAGAGAATTTTAAAATAAGACAAGTTTTTATTCACAAAATTTATCAAGTTCTATTACATTTATATGTCTTCTAAATTTTGCTTGAAAATTCAACTATTCACTTTTTTATCTCATCTCTCTCTGTCCATATATTATCACATACAGCTAAAAGAAACTAATTAGTATGTTAAACCCACTGCTTGAATATCTCCTTAGCCAAATCCACCAGTTCTTGATAAAGTCAACGTTTTTTTTTTTTGCTATCAACAACAATGGTTTTGTTCTATCAGCATTTCTAATAGTATCTGCGGTAAATTTTTATCTTCCACTAACAGTGTCCTTGAGATAGTCACCTTTACTTACTATTCCCTCAAGGCTTTTGGCTTTTTCCCACTGCGGGGTCCCGAAGACTATGTCACTTATTTTTAAAGTTTCTATTACAAAGCAGCCCTCTTCTGCTACCCAAGTCCATTCCTGTTTTCTATTGCTCTATAACAAACTATATCAAAACTTATTGGCTTACAGCAACAAATATCTTATTATGCATCATAATTTAATGAGTTAGGATTTTGGTCAGGGCTTGATAGGATGATTTTCCTGTTTCATGCAGCACCAGCAAGGTCACTCAATGATATTCAACTGATCTATTGTCTCTTCTGGTGTGTCCAAGATGGTTTTATTCACATGTCTGGCCCCTAGGCAGGGAAATGTGTATGACTGGGCTAGCTGAAACCACTGACCAAAGTATCTACATGTGTCCTTTTAGGCATAGTAATCTTGGGATAATGTGACCTTTTGTACCATGGATTAAAACTCGCAGAGAATGTTCTAAGACACTAAGGTGAAAACTGCAGAGCTTCTTATAACCTAGCCTTAGAAGTCCCAGAATATTCCTTCTTCCACATTCTGTTGGTCGAGTAAGTCATGACGTCCTGCCCAGAAACAAAAAGAAGGGAATTAGAATCTACCTCTCAATAAGACAAGTCATAAAACCTTGCTACCATATTTAACCTACAGTAGAAGCTATGGGCTCATATACTTGAAAACTCTTTATTGCTCTTCAGATATTCTGTCACTGGTTGGAATCTCCAAGAATCAGATTCTGAGATGAAGGCAGGAGGATTATTAGGGAGTACTTTTGGAATAAAATCCTGTGAAGGGAAAAGAAGGAAGCAAAAATCAGCAGGAGGAGAAGTTGAACTGTGATGGAGTCTCATTGGACACCTCAGCTGACCCTATGGGAGTTCAGGTAATGAGCTGACTCTATAGAGCTGCTTGAGCTGGTGAAATAAAGTTGAGGGTGATCTGCTGGAAGCAGTCCCGCTACTGTGGTAATAAACTATTAATTCCTGAAGGAAGAATCACAGTCCACCACATCTCCACTTTCGGAACATATTGACTACCTAGTCAATGTGCAAAAGAGACAGAGTGTTTTACCCTATAAAACACTCAGCAACCATGATTGAATAGGCAATAATGAACCAGGTGACTAGGTATTAACAGAGCCTATCTTGGGGGCTGGCCCTGAGGGTTAAGTTTGGCATGCTGCGCTTTGGTGGCTTGGGTTTGTGGGTTCAGATCCCGGGTGCAGACCTACACCACTCATCAGCCATGCTGGGATGGCGACCCACATTCAAAATAGAGGAGGATTGGCGTAGATGTTAGCTCAGGGTGAATCTTCCACAAGCAAAAAAATAAAAAAATGAGGAAGATTAACAATAGATGTTAGCTCAGGGTGACTCTTCCTCAGCAAAAAAAAGAGCACTATCTCTTTCCTGAATAAGTGTAATTCAAAATAAAAAGTTAAGATTTACAGGTTCAAAAACCAAAATTAATTTACTAAAACCATGATATTAGTGTTTTGATTTAATGTTTCTCAATCTTTTCACATAAGTTGCTATCAGTTACCATAATGTACCTAATCCATTTAAAACTCCTTTATTCATGAACTTTATTTAAGTGAAGATTAGATTATTTCTCTTTATTCATTTTATAAAACTGTAAGAATTACTTTATATTCTTTTGCTAATTTATCTCTTTTTTTGGAATATAAAGATAATGCCGAGACTACAAATAAATAAGTGTTCTTAATTAATACATTATTTTGTTTGCATCGATTTCCTGTTCATCAAGTTAGGGTGCCTAACTAGAAAGTTGCTAACCAGTAACAAATAACATCTAATGTAAAAGGAGATACTAGATGAACAGTGATATTAATCAACTTGTACAATATCTGAGGAAAAAATAGGTTTACTTGTTAAACTTTATATTCTCATATCATAAATTCCTGAAAAATAATTTTACAATTTGGGAATGACATTATTATTTTTTGTTTCAGAGAAATAGTCAAATGGTTTTTGAAGAACAGTACTAGCATAATTTTACATAATAACTCTACTGCAGCGAAAGTCTTTTATTTACAAATTCGTGTAAAACATTGAAATAAATTTTGAGCAAGGAGACTTCTCAAAAAATTCAATATGATATGCCTTCTTGCTGAGGAATAAAAGATAACTTGATATATACCATCAAGTTGTAACTCTGTTTTTATGAGTTCACGTGCGTGTGTGTTAGTTTGTGTTCAAATTCGAAGGCAAAGCTGTTTGAAGATACTAGAAATGGTATAATCAATTAACTAGTTTCTCTTTACTGTGTCTTTTTTTTATGTTTTTCATTTTCAATTACAATCAATGTTTTTAATGTCATTATAGATGTTAATTTTCACTATGATAACTGATTTAATGTTTAAAATATACCAAAGTATGTTGTATTTAAATCCAGAGAAAAATAGATCTGCAACATCTGAGTCACATTATTCAAAAAAAGAGAGAAACAGAGAAATACAGACTGAGTTCTGGACTTTGTTTTTGCACAACTAGAACCACTAGGCCCCTCCTATTCCCTCTGTCCTTCTCTCTCTAGGCAACTTGCTGTTTCCCAGCAGAGTGGCTCATCCCACAGGTACAAAGACTCAGCCACCAATTCCACAGTGGTTTTACAGACCAAGAAGAACCCACACCTGGTGCCAATTAACCAGGGAGACCACTGCATGGACCACTGCTGGATGAACACTCGGAGGAGACGCTGACTTCCCTTAGGCTGCCGAGAGGGGTCAGATCAAGAACCTAGAAATTCAGGGAAGTGAACACCTGGTGGAAACTTTGACCAGTGAGATCCTAGGTTTAAGAAAGAGCTAGAAGACAAGTTTCTTGCCCTTCCTACTTCCAACCAATTCTTTGGAGATGAAGGGATCCCATGTGGTCTCACTGGAGATGTGCCACATGACCTACTATGAGCAGTGTTTGTGAAGCTGTGGCCTGTCACTAACACGGCCCCTTATATTTCATTTTTCTCCTTCTCTGGTTCAGTTTCTTTTCCTCTCATGCTTTCCTGTTTTCTTGGGAATCCAGACTAACAAAAGAGGATAATCAGAATATTTGTGTAGTCCTCCAAGATGACTGGTTTGGAGCAGTCTACTGCCTTATATTTTTAAATTCTTGACTTTTTTATTTTAACACCTTTCCCATTTTCTTGTAGCCATATCTCATATACATAAAAACATGTGTTATTTTATTAAATTACAAGAGCACATTTCAAGAAGTTTTCCCAGTTTTAAAAATAAATTTATAATAATAATTTTATAATAATCACCGGTGTAATATAAGAAATTATCTTCACTCAAATAGGAAACTTTAAATATTTACAGAAGTAATGTTGAGATTTTCTTTGTTATCATAACCTACATGTATGGATTTATAACCTACCTGAGACCAGGGAAACTGTTTGTCTTGATCACTTTCCCTTCTTTAGTGCCTAACAATGTACTTGGCATTAGGAGAGACAATACATTGAATCAATAAATTAAGCACCTTAAAGATTTGGGGTCAAGTCAATAACTTAGTTCTCATTCACTGATTGTTCCCGTTAATCAAACGTCTTTTGTTTTGAAAAGTCAAAACAAATAATGTCTCAGAAATTCACAGTTTTGTGCGTGGGTAATTTATATTGAGGTTAATACGAAATATTAATGTGAAATATATCGCACAGGCTAATCACTACCCACTAATCACATACTTGAAAAATATTGATTTTAGAAATCTTAGTACTATTGATTTCTGCAAAATTAGTCCTTTCTGTGGTGAAGTACGTCATATCCAGGCCAGTTGTTTCCTTGCATTTCTCTTCCTAGATTCTTTTGGGGCCCAGGACAGGCTGCCTCAAGATGTTCCACAATGGCATAGTGACAATTTTGAGTTAAAGTAACTTAAAAAGCAAAAAGGGCTTTCTGACTCTCCTGTCTCTGTTCCCCCTGAAAGCAGGAAATAAATCTCCCGTGTGAAAGGTGCTCTCCCTGCATCCTTATCACCTGTGCTAGGGAATTCAAGGCTGAGAATCTGAATAAGCAAATCTTGCTAATTTACTTCCTCAAGCCTAAACCCTGCTCAAATTCCTCACTAATTACATAGCCCAAACCTAACTTTCTTTGTCTTGTCAGTTCTTCATCAATTAATGTTTCTTTGTGTAAAAGATATATATACTGCCTGTTTTGTTCACTCTCATACGTGTTAAGCTGGGTTTTTCTTCTGTTAATCTGGCCTTGTGTCAATTTTACTATTAGTCCAGCCACAAGAACACAAAGGGGAAGAAAGAGGATCTTCCCCACCTAGACAGTTTCAAGACTCCTACTCAATCCTAAATATGGTCTCTAAAACATTTGACATTTATTTATCACCATGCTTAACAATATTTAGCTCTTTCTCAAATTCAAAATTAATATAATAGATCTAAATTGAAATATGTTAGCAGTTTGATAAAGAATGATGAAAAAATGACATGCATTTTATTCCCCTAAATAATACTCTGGCACTCCTATGTTTCAAATATAAAAATCTTATTATTTGATACAAGAACTCAATTCCTGTATTGAATTTATGTCACTTCACTGAAAGGAGATAACTGTAAATTAGAAAGCAAAATTAGGAAAAAAGCATAATGCTTATGTTCAAAATTTTCGGTGTTAATATTACTTCATTCGTAGTTTGAAAAATGGTTCTTCTTTTTTAAAGAATGCTATTGAGATTCATTCTTTAAATCTTTTATTTAATTAAATAAATGGAATTATTATATGCAAACATCCACTCAGGTTTCTAAACTGATACATATTCTTAAGTCAATATACACAAAATCATCTTTAATTGTAATACATAAAATCTTTCATATAAGCCCTAGATTATTTGTAAACCATGTAAAAATCTTTCCACAAACGTTCATCTTTAAGTGCAAATCACTATGCCAAAGGAAATAATACACGAAAGTCTCCATCTGAAGATATTATTTTCTTGAAATTTATTATGAGCCTGTTTTTAATCATTTATAAAAAACAAAGTTTATAAAACAGAGCAAAGTGACTACATGTAATTATGACTTGTCCTCCCAACATCATTAAAATGAAAGTAAAGTGGCATTATTTTTTAAGGAAAAAAAGAGAGTAAGATAAACCCATAAGAACAAAGGAAATGAGAAAAGAGACATGATCAGACAGTGCAAATCAATACATTTTTGCGAAGATGGAAATGAGCTGGAGGAGGAGTGACTGACTGAGCAGGTTTTAGGTACCTACAACAGGATAAACTAAAGAGATAGTTGTTTCTGAGAAAGAATTACGTTTGCCCAAATGGATTCCTGAAAGGCACAAACAGAACTTAAAATAACCAGGCCAGAGGTATTGTGGAAATTGGTAGTGAGGCTGAAATTTGGGGAGTTTAGTAAAAGTAATTCTGTAGTGTGGCTACAAAAGCTGGTCCCTCTGTAACCTCTATTTCTCTGGCAGGAATTAGTGAACTGGTATTTTCTGCAGAAGAAAAAGGCTAGACTCCTCATTTGGTGAAACCACATACACTATTGTGCAGGTGAAGTATAGGGATGCAAAAGGGGATGACTTGCAATTGGCATACTCCTTGGTGAGTTCACCTCTGTCCCCTTTACCCTTTCTATTCCCAGAACATCGAGAGCCAGAGGCATTCCTTTCTCAAGGGAGACATTAAGCAGCACTTGTAAAAAGATATTCAGATATCTTTACTTACATTATTTACATTGGGTGTGGGGCACACAGCAAAATGGCCTAATTGCTGTCTGATCATTCTTCCATTCAAAGTCATACACAAAACTCTAGGATTATATAGAGATTACTCTACTTACGCATTAATATTTAAAATGTTTATTTATAAATTACACACATTGTTGAACTCTATCATATTATTCTACTTTTTAAAGTTTGCACAAAAATCTGAAATAATTTTCCTTATTCATTGGCTTACTGGTGTATTTGATTACTGGTGTATTGTCTCTCCCTCAACATGATACAACTCCATGAGTTAAGGGAACTCTGTCTGCCTTGTTCATGGCAACAGTATCAGATAGAATGCTCCTGGGGTGGAAGGGAGGGTACAATTTATTGTGGATTTTCTAGATGAAATGAAGATTTCTAGATAGGACATGAATGAAGATAAGGAGAAAGTAAGGTAAATATTTGGGTTGCAGAGAGTTCAAGAATAAATTGAAAAGTAAACACAAATGTCCTGAGTCATGACCTACCAGATAAAAGGCTTGTGTGGCTACAGTAGAGTGAATAAAGTAGAAAATAAACATGAAACAAATAGAAAAGAGGCAAGTAGAGGCCGAGTAATTTGGGCAGAAGTTTCGTGACACCGAAAGTCTTCAAGATAGGCCGGAGCTTACTCCCATTTCCGTAAAAAAATTATTATTACATTATGTTATATATTATTATGTTTGTTACAGCACTCTGCATTTGAATATTTTCTTTAATATATATCTAAACAGTTCAGAAAATCTCTTAACTTCCTCTTTTAAGAAAGTAAATACAGGTTTTTCCTTATACTCTTTGCTTTTTTCCCCCAATGTGTTATATTTCCTCTTCTATTATCTCTTGGCATAGCATAAATTAGCAGTGACAGCGTACAATCATAATTCCATTATCACCTTTGAGGCAGTGTTAGTAACAGATTTGCCCCTCTCTAATTTTTCGTGACTACATCAAATAGCAAACTGGCACATTTTTTAACAAAATGCATCACTGTGACTTGCCAGGAATTACGTATTCTATTTGTTGCGATAATGTGAAATTTCTACTTTAGAAGATACACACATAGGGCATATCTAGATGGGATTTACTTAAGAACAAGGGCACTTTTATTCTCATTTATTTTCTTTAAGAGGGAGAATATAATTAAATGTATTATAGATGTTAAGGAGTCTTCAAGTCTATAAAGGTGAATATAGCCAATGACCATCTTTGGTCTTCAGTGTGGTGACTAGACATGGTCATCATAATAAGTAACATTTCTTGCCCTGTACTGAACCACAGTTTGCGATTCTTATTGCAGTGATAAAAGTGAATCTACAGAGTCTGCTGTGAACTTTACCTGAAACTAGAAATCCAGAAATATCACTTCAGGACAGAACCTCTCCATCCAATGCCCATATCCTGAGTCCCATTGTTGCTGTGATATACAGCATGTTGATTCCTAAAGCAGGATCTGCCCTGATGGCAATAAGCATAATAGTTTCATTTTGCTGCATCTCTCTGGAGCCAAATTTGAGCCATTCCTAATGTGCAATTTTGCAGACTCAGGTACTGAAAAGGTTGACAAAGTGGTAGGAAATAAAAGAGCTCACATCCAAGCCCATATCTGATGATATGAGCTTTACCCTGAGGGCTTGCTTGCCTTCAAGGGAGAATATCAGGGTAATTGGAGGATTTTTGAGGTATACTGTAATGAAAATGAGGGCCCGATCTACATCTGTGCAATGCTGGATTTTCTACTTGGTACATTCTTTTTATAGTGTTACATGCTAATGGACAGCATTGTCCTGGGTGCACTTTTTCTCTTGCAAATTTTTCTGCGAGTTGGAAATTTACAACTCTGGGACTTTGATTTGTGAAAGTAACTTCTGTTATGCAAGTTTTGATTTTAGAAACTGAGCCAGAAAAAAAAAAAATATCCCAGAGGCTGAACTGTCCAGTTCCAATGATAGTATATCTGTCCATTTCAGAATCTGTGATTTTCAGTATTCTTACCCTGAATGGAGTCTTTCAAAAGAGAATACTATGGGGACTGGGCCTGTGGCCTAGTGGTTAAATTTGGCTCACTCCACTTCAGTGGCCCAGGTTCGGTTCCCAAGTGTGGAACTACACCACTCGTTGGCAGCCACGCTGTGGCAGTAACCCACATACAAAATAGACCAAGATTGGCACAAATGTTAGCCCAGGGGGAATCTTCCTCAGCAAAGAAATAAGAAAAAAAATAATACTATGTTGGCAAAGAGTAAGGGTTTTCATGTTGAAAAGTAAAATCTCAATCAGCTAAAAGTGACAAGTATTCTATGATAGTATTATATTTATTCATTTATTAAACATTAAACTCATAAAATGAAAAGATGTTATAAACTCTTAAGGAACTAAAAAATTAAATGAATAAAAAGTGTTTAATATTCATCTAAATAATTTCAAAACACAATGGAAAAAGATAGCAGTAAAAAAAATACAAATGCAGATCTATGGAATTCCAGTATTTGTATACTTTTTTTTAATTTTAGTTTTTTATTGCAGTAACATTGGTTTATAACATTATGTATGTTTCAGGTGTACATCCTTTTATTTCAACTTCTGTATACACTACATCATCGTCACCTCCAAAAGTCTGGTTGCCATCCGTCACCCTACAAATGTCTCCCTTTACTGCTTTTGTGCTCCCCTGACCCGACTTCCCCTCTGGTAACTACCAATCTGTTCTCTGTATCTATGTGTTTGTTTGTTATTGTTGTTATTTATCTTCCACGTATGAGTGAAATCACATGGCATATTTCTTTCTCCTTCTGACTTACTTCACTTAGCGTAATACCATCAAGTTCCATCCATGTTGTTGCAAATGGCAAGATTTCATTGTTTTTATGGCTGAGCAGTATTCTTAGATATGTATATATACATACACACACATACATATACCATATCATGGAAACAACCTAAGTAACTATCAACAGATGAATGGATAAAGAAGATGTGGTATATGTAAACATTTTTTTGACCTAGGGAATCTGAGAAGGCCTGTGAAAGATGTAGACAATGACTTAATCATTTAGGCAAAGGACTGGCCATCACTAACTATTGAAGACCTACACAAATAGCAAATATATCTATGAAGCTCATCTATGGCCAGCACATTTCACATCGAGAGAGTGTTTCCCCATCTGTGCTGCAACTTGCATGGTAACAAGAGTTACTGCCACTTCTACAGTCACTCCACCTTTCTATCAAGCACTTCTATACCTGTGAAAATTAGTCACCTTTATGAAGTAGAATAAAATCCAAACTTCTTAACAACACCTGCTCCAGCTTCACAGACTCTTTATGTGTCAGATCATAACCCAGGTCTTTCACAGTTGCTTTCCTATTTATCCTTTTACTTTCTGCTACTCTTTTATTTGCAAAACCAGTTTCTTCTCGTATTTCAGGTCTTAATTCAAATGTCAACTCACCTTAGAAATCTTCCTTGACAATCCACCAGAAATTATCAACTTCTCCTTCCACCGTAGAGGCGTTCTGTTGCATTATCTTGTTTTACTCTCTTTAAAGCCATACGAGCATTTGAAATTATTTCCTTGTTCAATTGATTCCTTGTTTATTACATCTACCACTCTAGGAAGAAAGTGTCATTAGTTTGGCACTCTTGTCTGTCCTTTTTCCTTGTGACAGTATAGGATACAGAATAGATACTCAACAAATATTTGTTTAGTGAATATGTATCTACACACTCCTCCTTTTTTTTATTCTTGAATTCTCTACTTCCTAGTCTTGTCCATGCATAACAGATTTTCCTACTTTCCACAATAAATATTTGGTAAAAGTATCAGTTTGAAAATAATTTTGGAGCAATCAAATCCAAGAAAGCAAGTGAACAAAATGTGAAGCTGATGGATGGATTCTACACCTTTTCCTGAACGAGGTGAGGTTTCCACAGCAGAAAATGGAGTGGGCTTTGCCATCAATCATACTAGGTTTGAATTTTACCTTTGTGTGTGACTTGAAAAAGTTGTGCTCTTTTGAAACTCTCTTATCCAAAAAATGAAAAGTGTATAATAACACCTTTTCCAGCTGTTAGAATTAAATGAATTAATTTTTGTGAAAGGATATATCAAAAAGTTTTCTGGTACATAGCTGATATTCAATAAATATTACCTTCTTTCTTACCCCTTTGCCTTAAAAAATCCCTCAGGCTAATCAATGTTTCAAACTACACCAGAGTCAGAATTCTAATTTGCGTTAGACCCACAGGGCGATGCCTAATAAGCCCGAAGGTAAACGATTTTGCCTTGGGCCTCCCAGGCAAGTCTTATTTTAGGTGACTGCCTGAGAAATGTTGGAGTTATAAATGCAACTGTGAGAGGGAATGTTCATTAAATTAATATCCACACCTTAATTTAAGAAAGCTAATTGATTTGTGAAGAAAAAAGCTACTCGAATAACTTTTGGTTTTGGAAAGTATAATGCAAGTGTAAAAATGTTTAAAGAAATAATCAATATTCTTGAGATTTCAAATGTATTTTCACACAGTAAAAAACAATATTTTCTTTAAATTATTTTATAGTCTTCCGTATGTTTGAATATGTTACCTTTTTATTTTAATCTGATATTTTTGTTTTCCTTTCTTTCTTTTATTTTTTGTTGATCAATCCTAGAAGACATTTATCCTTTATATTAAAGAGTGATCTTTTGGATCTATTTATCTTTCAAATTGGTTACTGGCTTGCTATTTCATTAGTTTCAGCTTTTATTTTATTGTTTTCCTTTTCTTATTTCTGGTTTTCTTTACTGGTTTATTGTTGTTAAAATTATTAAGATAAGTACTAAGGTCTTCTCTTTGATAATGTGTTGGGGAAATGTAATTAAAAGCAAAATCTCCTCACAACCTAGAAAATACCTCCACAAAGATAAAAGAGAAAGAAATCACTTTTATTACTGAATAAGCATTAAACCAAGATGGTGATGCGCATCACAGGGAATCCCCTAAGAGACTGCCAAGACAGAGGGAAATCGCACCCTAAGCCAGCAGATATGACCCATTACATGTATCTTCTTAAGATAAATAATAGGTAATCCTCAAGTAAAAGGATTTGACAGCGCCATTTGTCATGCATGGGTCATCTTAATTCACCTGGTAATTGAGGTGTTCATCTGTATTTGCTAATTGGCTTGATTCAAAGGAAAAATAAATTTTTCATATGCATATGATAAGAGGTAGTTTTGCAACTTAGAGGGAGAAGCCTATGGAAGTTAGAGTCCTACCCTCCCACAGTACCTGGGAGATAGGGGCTCTCTCTTCTTTGACAATTACAGTACAAAGAGATGGTCTTGAGAAAGACATTTCATAGATTGTAAATCTGTCAAGAGGCTTATTTAACTTTAACAAAGATTTCTATACATTTCAAAGAGACAAAAAAAGAATTTATAGTGACAAGTTTTCTAAAGCAAATGGTCTAAGAAAAAGGAGTTAGGGGGAGGATGTCTCTTCCTTTATTTTAAACATGGAGAATTAAGCATCTTATTTTTAATTTGTGTTTGCCCTTATGAATGAAAGAGTGTTGAGGCTGCTGTGCTTCTGCCCAGATTCCACTTTGCCAGAGGCCTTGCTTGCTTCCTCCAACCTCCAGCATTTCCAGCTTCAGGTGAATAACATCGATTGCTCTAAGGAGCAAAGTAGCATCTATTCACTGGGGCTTCCATCTTCCCACATAACTAAAATGGACCCAAAGGAAAAAAGGAAATGTGATACACAAATTACAGTGGTGGAACAGATCAGAAAATGTACTAAAGAATTATTAAAAGAGGGCATGAGGATATGCCCCATAATCTAATAAATTAGGTAAAAGGGAGAGCCTAGTACTTGATTTTTTAGCAAGGACCGCACCGTGGGGGATTCTGATACGAGTGCGCTGGAGTGCACACTTTGAGAAACATTTCATTAAAGCGTTGAGAACATAGGGAAGATGGAATGTGAAAAACTCCTCCTCAGAAACATTAATCTGCTGACTGAACACACTTGGGAGGCTGGAAATGAGAAGGGAAATTTGAAGCTAATGTAAGAAAAGTCTAGTAAAAGTTGGTAAAGTATGCACACATCCATGCCATAAGAGATTCAAAAATGTAACCAAAATTACCCATAGAAATATTTAGCCCTCCTCATTACCTCTATAGCATTTGAAAGGGCTAAATATCGTTATCTTTTCAAACAATTCCCCCTCAACTTTGAATACTGTAACAATGTATTTGCCTTTTATAATTTCTTTTCTGGTATTTTTAAAATTACTTCTTTTCTATTCCTTGTCCCTAACTGATAGGTATCATCCAAGACTAACTGGCTTCTGCTGTTCTCCTTCTAAATTTATTCCTCAGAGTGATGATATCCATTTATAAATTAATTTCTCATCCATAAGTTTTATGACGATTTTCATGAATGGCATTGTCCTTAGCCTCAGACATCATCTGCTTTTTTGACTCTGGTGGATAACACACAGGTGTGGTTCAAGAAGAAATGTTCAGGTAGCCAAATATACCAGTGATGGATCTGATCTTGTGGGAAGGAAGGAGTAGAAGCGGATTGAATTTAGCACTCTCACAGACTTGATGAAGTGAAAAATAATGTGGGTCAATTTCAGAAGAGTTTTCAAGTGCAGAGGAAGAAGACACGTATGCAAGGATTAGGAATCCAAGAGAAATGTAATTAAATGAAGAGCTTCTATTAGAGAAGTGAGAATACTGCTCGGGGAGGGGCAGGCCTAGTGAGGGAGATGTGAACAATATAGCGAAGCAGGAGCCTGGAATTTCAAAGATCAGAGCCTTTCAAGGTTTAAACTGCAAAGACTGTGACTTGTAACTTGTCATCTAATAAAAGACCGGATTTTACAAGGTTCTGTAGAGTATCATGATTCTACAAATCTATAATTCTTAATAGCAAAATAAGAGACTTTATATTTTTTTTTGGTTTATTTCCTTAAGGCAATGTAAATCTTAACCTTGATTAATAATTTCATATAGAAATCCTATATTGTGTAGACTCTGCATTTGATTCTGCCCAACTACACCCACACAGTAGTAATTTGAAATGATACTATAGATGCAGAGGGTTGGTAATGTTTCAGCATCTGATTTCAACACTGATTCTCTGGGAATCAATGCCCCAAACTGAAACAAAAGAGCAGCCTCCCCTGCTCTGAGAGCCCATCATGGCTCTCACACAACAGGAACACAGAATCAAGTATGTAGGAGAGTCGAGTCACCAATCTTTCTTTTTTAACTTTTGTACTGACTTTAACTTGTAAATATTGCAACTGCAAATGGCTAGACCTGAAAAAAGCCTATACTCTTTTTCCATTTTAATCACGACATGATCAATAAGTGATCATAGAGTTAGCTCACCTGCCTGCTTGCTTTTATTTTGATCTCTTTGTTCTTCTTTTTCTATCTCTACTCATTTACCTTTACCCAGTTTTTGCTATTCAAATTCCTGAAATTTACTTAAAAACTGATGAATTTCAGGCCACTATACTGACAAAGCCTTCCATTTTTTAATATACTGTTAGCACAGTTCAGCACATGAAGGCCTTCAATCTGTCCCAGAAATGAGAATCAGCAGTGGAGGGAAAATCATTATGCAGTGGGCATAATACATGATGTTTCAGATTAATGTGCTATGTTGTAAAGAAAGATGGAGGAGAACTTAGCTAAGGAAGAGAAGAAACCGTGGTGTCCATGTCAAGAATTTGTATTATTCTTTAGGTAATTTGGGTGCTACTGTGATACCCAGGGCCCAACCACAGTTACTGTAAGCAACATGGCAAGTGATTACATAGTGATTGGTACATACATCAGAGGTGAGAGAGAATGTGGAAAAAATGTGTATTCGAATGGGAAAGAGCAAATATAAAACTAAGTCCACCTTTATGACTACAGAGAATTGTCTGTCACTGCTAAGTCATAAGCAAGTGAAGATGAGTTTGCGATGGAAGGGCTTGGAAACAATTGTTCCTGTATGGGTTTAGATTGGGTTTTTCTGCTTATTCTCTATTTAAGAAGAAAGCCATGTCACTTATGAACCGTGTCAATATGGCTATTTGACTCTCTTTTCCTTTTGGTAACCTGACTCATCAGCTTATTGGGTCTCCTAGTAACTCAATCTTTTACTTTCCCCTCACCTGCTACCCCTTAATGTCACTCTATTTTCCTATTGTCATACTTTAGATTTTCCTCTGCTCAGCAGAAAGCATTCTGGTCTTCCAATTTGTCTTAAGTCAGCATCAGCAATTCATTTATTCTTTTATAAATATTCTTTGCATTTTTTCTCTGCACTAATTCCTGTGTTAAGCAGTGAGAATACATATCGAGCAAGACACGCATGATCCCTGTCCTCACAAAGCTTAGAGTTCTTTGGAGAAGAAAAATATTAAGCTAGTAATATTCATAAAGTGTGATAAGAGTTAGGATGAGGAAAGTACAGGGATCTTCAGGACATATAAGCTGTGCAACTCACCTTGTTAAGGAGACAAGGAATGCCTCCTGAAGAAGTCAATGTTTAAGGTGAGATGTAAAGGATGTATTGAGAAGAAGCTGTAGCAGAGAGTGATAAGTATAGGAAATCTGGGAAAATGCCTCAGATGCGGGGTGGTTTGCTACACTTAAAGAATTAAAACATAGAGTGATTGTACTTTATTCTAAAACAAATGAGAAGCTGTTAAAATGTTAACAAAATAAAATTACAGATTGAAATTGGATGTGTATGTGGAGATGGTTTGGACCCAGAGTGATAAGAAGAAACAGAAACAGATACTTTAAAGAGGCTTAAACCATTGGCCACACATCTATATGACCCTTGTCATCCATATTGTCCAGCCACTTTCAGCCCCTTACACTCAATGAAGACTTTGTACTTGTCACGATCTACTTCCCAATTGCAAGTTCCACCATTTTTCTAAGTGACATTGCCATCCATAAGTGGGTCCAAACAATACCCTAGTTGCTAAGCACTTAGAGCATCCTACGTGACGCTCTTCCATTCTTCTGAGACACTCATATATTGTAGTAAGTTTTGAAAATGTCTCCCAGTCTATCAATGTACATTTCTTAAATAAAACAACTGCAATAATACACAGCTCATATGGCCTCTAATCACTCAATAGCCTAGCCTGGACTTCTTTACGCAGAGGAGACTGAGGCCAAGAAGGAGAAGCAGAATCCTCTAAGGTGTGGGCTCAGAAGCCCCAGAATGTCATTTCCACCACACTCTATTGGTAAAAATAAGTCACAAGGATAACTCACATTCAAGAGGACAAAAAGTAGAACCCATCTGTTGATGTGAGGAGCTGTACACACACCTGGCGATGGAAGGGATTGTTAGTGGTTATGTTTGGAGGTTATTTGCCACTTTGTCTTTTGTCCTCCACTCTCTCAGTGACTTGTGCCAAGTTACTCAGCCATTTTTGTATCTCACTCTTTTCCTAGGTTAAAAAGGTTGTTAAAAAGCTACTTGTCTTGTGAGTGCTGTTAGGTCTAAATGTGATCCATGTACAGGACTTAAAACAAGACCTGACACATAACTTAATAATAATCATATCATATTTATAATAATCATTTTGATTCCTTCTCAATTTGTAGCAGTTTTATAAATATTTGTTATTCGGTTATTTAGCAACTTTCATATTTTCAGTGATGAAGTTATTTTCTATGTTCTGCTACAAATAATTGAAATATGTCTCTAATATCTGACATAAACTTTGAAAGTACTATAAGAACTATTGTCTGTGCTGACAAGACTAAGCCACCATATTCCACAAATATTACATTTAAATTATTATTTAAATAATTCAAATTCAGTGGTTGTTTCTCTTTCTCCATTGCAGACTATACACATAATAATTTGTAACTGCTACTGCAGTAACCAGAAAGAAATAGTGAAAACGAAAATATGTTGGAGTCTCCCTTTCAAGCCACTCCTGGTATAGATGGGATGGTACTAAAATTGATAGCGTTTTAAAGTAATAAATCCCTTGAAATGTACTGTGTTATACAAAACATGGCAACATCTCTTCTCACCACCCATGAAACAAACAAACAGATAAAAACAAAGTCCACGTACTTGTCTTTAAGGACCACTTTGAAGGATATTTTAATGCCAATCAATATTTTGCTGTTGTAGCTTCTGCATTCCATGTCCATTTTTATTGATAAATGATTTTTTGTCACCCACTTTAGTTCCATTCCTAACACCCTATCAGGCCACCAGAAGCCTCATGTTATTTTACCTCTGTAATTTGTATATATATCTTAGAAAAGTGCCTAAATAATTTTGCAATATATTGGAAATTATTAGTAACCATTAAACTGGTAAAAACACAGCAATTATGTATTGAACAATACAAGCATTATATCTTTTAATCCTAAGGGAAAACAAATATAATAGGTATATTTTTGCCCTCTTTTAACATATGAGAAAAATGGTTTAGAGTTATTAAATAATTTTTCTAGGCTCATGTAACCATATTATGACAAACTTGAGTTTTGAACCCAAGTTAGCCAAGCTGCTAGGCTCAAGCCTTTAACCACTATTAAGTTTACGCAGAGCGCCAGGTTATTTGCACTGAAAAATAAGCTCAATTCTTCCAATAAAGAGAAAATATAAAAATAAAACCTCAAATATCTATTAGAAGTCAGTGGAGATACTGCTCACACGATACTCATTTCGCTATGACACCTACCTCCCACCATAATAAAATTGAAAGGAAACGCCTCATGATAGAATTTAAAAGAAATACATATAATGTATAATTTGGTAGTAGCAGAAAACGAAGGTCAAAACTGAACCAACAATGACCTCTTGGATATATTTCCTACTTTTGTTTTTACTCTACTCTGCCACTCTTCTCTGTACCCCCTACGGAAGATAATTGCTTTTGCTAATTGCACTTGCTCCATCTTGAACCTCACGGACCTCTCTGCAGCACTTGCCAGTGTTAATCTCTTCTTTTTGAAAATCTCCTCCTCTTAAATTCAGTATTAATGAAGTCTCTGAGTTCTTTTACCTCTCTAATCATACGTTCTCTGGCTTTTTTTTCACTCCATATAGACACTCATGAAGTACTGTCTTAAAAAGTTTATTTCATTATATTCCAATTGATCTTAAATTTTTTATGGGGAAGCATAATATATGAATATCATTAGCTGATAAAAATTATGGATCTAGTCACCAGAATAACGTGTATCTGATTATTTGCACAAATGTTCCCTATTAGTTCTGGGGCCCACGGATAGAATCAAGTCCATACGTGAATCCCTAAGAAGTCAGGCATCCTAGGTTAAAAACACCAAATTTACTATGTTTACCTTGAAATTACTTTGGTTTCACCTAATAGGATCCCCACTACATTGCAGGGAAAGGGGCGCTGTCTAGTTCATCTCCGGCATAACGCCTACAGCACAGAAGGCAGTCAGTAAAGGTTCTCAACTGAAGGAATACTTCTTTTTTGAGTCATGATTTTTTGGTCTGACTTCTTAGCTCTAGTTCTATATTGTAGCTATATTTCTAGGTCATGATGAATTCGAAAATCAATGTGTTCATAACTGAATTAATCATAAAAACATAGAATTCTAGAAAACCTTTTTTTCTTCTTGTTTCTTGAAATAATCTAAACCCGACACTTCGGAATCGTCTTTCACCTTCTCTTCTTTGTTCTCTCTGCTATCCTGGTTCCGGGCCCCCCTAACTTTCCTCAGGAGCAATTCACTACCCGTCTAACCTATTTCTCTACTTTTGATTCTTACCTTAAAATGGTACGTTTTAGCCCATATTTATTCAAATAATTTTAAAGCATGAATCTGATTACATTCTCGTGTTCAAAAAATCTTGATGAGCTCATAATTGGCCATAGGATAAGGAAAAAATATTTAAACTCCTACTGAAGATATATGTTTTTTGAGGAAGATTGGCCCTGCGCTGTTGTCAATCTTCCTCTTTTTTTTTCTCCCCGAAGCCTCAGTACGTAGTTGTGTATCATAGTTGTAGAGTTGCAGCTCTTCTATACGGGACGCTGCCTCAGCATGGCTTGATGAGCGGTAAGTAGGTCCGCACCCAGGATCTGAACCCACGAACCCTGGGCTGCCAAAGCGCAATGCATGAACTTAACTGCTACGCCACTGGGCCGGACCCTGATGATATCTTTAATCTAGCCATATCTAGTCAATAATATCCCAATAATTATTCATCACCTTTCTGTGTTCTAAGTTCTGAATATTCCTCCATATTTTGGCTTTTGCTTTCCCTACAACATGGAATTCTCTGCCTATATCACCTCTGCATGTCTCAACATTGGTTATCTTTCCAGATAGCACTCAAATGCTGCCTTATTCCTGAGTCTCAAAGCCAGCATTGAACAACTTGATAAAATTAAATTGGTAAGAGAAAAATAATTACATATAGAGCATTGCAAAGAAAGTCTTCAAGAAATCACTGAAAAACATTAATGTAGCTGTTATTATGTGGAAAAGAACAAAAACAGAGAGACTACTCTGGAATGTACTTATATTTCAAGTTTTCAGCAATTCTCTCCTTCATTCTATGAATCAGAGAATCATTTCAAAAACTATCTAAGCAACTAATAAAAATTAAATCAATAGATACACAAAATTAAAACAATCCATATGGATAGATACAAAAATATTACAAACACACAGTTGTATTTGTTTATCTTGTCTAAAAGACCTTAAATAAGAAAAAGGAAAGAACTGCATCTAGGGTTTACAATTGTGAAAGTAAAAATATAATGACACAGAAGAAAGGAGGAAATGGTGTTTTGATTGCTAAGAAAACACAAAGGTGAAATTCAAGGAAACTTTAAAAAGATGCAGTTTCTAATACTAACCACACAATCTAACCACAATAACATTTAATTCATTTTTGTTGGAAGAGCTGAGTCACTGTTGTCAGCTTTTGAACATTCAGTGGTGCCAGAATGTCTTGAAGTTGATCCTTAGTCCAGTAAACCATTTATTTTGGAGAAAACAAAATGTTTTCCCGAATTTCTGCAACAGGCATTAGTAGTTCTGGAAAACTGCTAACAGACGTGTGTGTGTGTGTGTGTGTGTGTGAATACATATATATACATATAACATATATATATACACATATATATACTGACTACATTAAAATAAAGCTACATGTATTTACACACATACACACATGAACATACATTTTTTTCTTTGTTAAATCAAAATTTTTATATTTTTCACATGTAAATGCATCTTAAATATAGTAAAATAGCAAGGTAAATTCCTTTTGTTTGGTTATGACCATGATAAAATTACTAATTAAATTTAAAAAATCACAATTTTGAAAATAATAGCAATACAATGCTATGAAATACTCTTTAAAGTATATGCTATTAGCCATTGAATATTTTATGTTGTATTTAATACACATCAGAACTGTTTAAAAATATTGTAACTTACTTTTTTTATATTAGAAAACACTATAAAATAATAGAGAAATATTTCTAGAAGGTCTTCGGTAGTTATATATAATCAAATAATTCACTGTACTGGGATACATTCCAGAAAAAAAAATCTGGAGAGCTTTTCAATCTTATAAATTTATTCTAATGCCTTTTTTTGGCAAGTGTTCACTAATTTTGAAGGCTATCAGCATTTAAAACACTTGAAAAAATTTAAACATGAGAATTCACAATGTAATCATGGCTACTTAAGATCTCATATAATCATGCTGTCAATCATCATAACAAATACTCATTTCAGGAGATTTCAATATCAGTATCATTGGGGTGAGCATTAGCCCAATTTTCCTCTTTGCAACGAGATATAAATAACAACCCTTACAAATCTAGGAGAGAAAAGAAATCTCAAGTACTTTCTCTTACATAGTCTCTTGAGCTAGATTTTCCTTGGCAACCATTCAAGGAAAAAAAAAGGATTCTACCTATAAGCAGAATCCACAATCACCAGTTTTACAACACATTATTTGTAGATTTTGGTATACAACATTGTAAATGAAAAGTATTTTTAAAGAAATAAAAGAAAAAATGACACAGGTTGCATTGGAATGTTCATGTGGGATGAAACTTTCTAAAAGGGTCATTTATGTGATTAATAATATTTTTTAACATCATTTTCACAAATCAGTAGTGTTAGTTTTTTAGATCTAAAGAGTTCATAAATGACAACATGGGTTTATAACAAATAGAATTTATTATATTATAAAGATCAATATTGCACTGAAAGTATCCCAAAAATATTTATTGAGCATCTGCTATAATACTGTGCTATGTGTTGAGGAAAATGTAAACAATTACTTATAACATATACCAACGTTATATATACAGGTGAAAAATATATATATTTATAAGTAAAATATCTGAGATATTTTTGTAAATAGGCCCTAAATTTCTCAATACTATAGTAATTTTCAATACTGTGTTGTTATAGTTATAACACACACACACACACACACACACACACACGCACCCCGAAGTGGGGGTCAAGGGCAACAGATGACTGCTTACTTTATTTATTTATTTATTTATTTTTTTGTGAGGAGATCAGCCCTGAGCTAACATCCGCCAATCCTCCTCTTTTTTTTTTTTGCTGAGGAAGACGGCCCTGGGCCAACATCTGTGCCCATCTTCCTCCACTTTACATGGGACGCCGCCACAGCATGGCTTACCAAGCAGTGCGTCTGTGCGCGCCCGGGATCCGAACCAGCGAACCCCGGGCCGCCGCAGCGGAGCGCGCGCACCCAACCGCTTGCGCCACCGGGCCCGCCCCGACTGCTTACTTTTAAGTAAAAATGTGATTGGAGTGTTTATACCAGTCTCATGCTACTATATGATCCCTATAATAGAATGTACAAACTACAATAAAAATAAATATAAAAATAAAATTAAAATATTTATAGTTATTTATTTAAAGGTAAAAATAAAATTGTAGTATTGTACATACTTCTAATGTATCTCCCTGTCAGTAAATTGAAACAGGGAATACAGAAACAACAACAAAGCAAACCAACAAAAAATGGGAAAAAAAATTGCAAAAAAAATTTTTTTCTCTGGCTCACTTGCAGGTAGGGTTTTGGATGTGAAATAGGCTTCCGGAATTCATACACTTGTGAAAGATCTAGACTAAGAAAGAGAAATGAGACCTTCGTCCTCCTCCTTCTGGTGTTGCTAGCAAAGCTGTTACAGACTTATTGAGTTTTCAAGAGCAGTGTCCTGTCCCTAGGTTCTTGAGGGGTCAAGAGGTGGTTCTGCATGTTGAGGCCCAATCCAGTAATCTGTTGTCCCATTCTAGTTTTTTTTTTTTTATCAGGAGTTTGCAATAGATTTAATAGAAACAGCTTCCTGATTCTTGAGTCATAGCTTCTGCAGTGTATTCTCAAACTCAAAGTTGTACAGGCTTCTCCCTTGGGCCCCAGCCCATACAGCAGTCTCTAAGCCCTTCTAACAAAATGGTTTGCATCTAATTCCCAGCATGAAATCACTTGCTGATTAAAGTAGTTGGGTTGTTTCAGCTTTCTTTATTTGGCCCTAACTAATATATCAACCATCCAACCAAATAAACATAGTTCTTAAAGTGTGCAATAATTCAAATATTGACAAAATGCATCCCCAAACCACAGTTTAACTAGTGGTTAATAAAGGGAGCTAGAAGTGAAAAGCTTGACTTAGACGTTCTATAAAACGGAAACGGCAGACTACACAAATGAGTAATGCTGTGATTGTAATTGTCCACACTTTTATGTTCAGAGGGGAAAAGAGAGATTGCCAACTTAATAAATGCAAAAAAAAAAAAAATGAAACCTTAAAAACTTATCTCAAGAATTTACCTTTCATCATTCATCTTGAAGTTTAGTGAAATTAAGCATTCAGTGACAGAACATTATTTTGATAGCATCCTAAAAAGTCTATCCATTGATAGAGATAGATATTGATATAAACATTTATATATATTCCAATTCCTGTGGCTTAAAATTCCATCAGTATGCCAAATTTGTAACCTCAGCTTCAAACTCTCCTTCAAGTGCCATCCTTGCTTATTCAAATGTCTGTTTGACATCGCCTTGGATGTTTGGTAGGCATCTCAAATCTACCTAGAGCAACTATGCATCCCTGATTCTTCTGCCTCCCACATGGTCTCTAGTTCAGGAAATACCACCATTTTCCACCTGGAGTCATCTTCTCACTTTCTCTCTTTTCCTCTCACCAGCAACATCCACCTTAGAAAAATATATGTTTATATATATTCTAAATTTATACACTTTCAGTCATGTTCACTGTTATTACACTTACCCAAGCATCATCTCTCCCTTGACTATTTCAGAAGCCTCCTAAATAGCCTCTCTACTTTTTCTCTTGACCTCCATAAATCTAGCCTTCACACAGAAACTAGAAGGAGCATCTAAAATATAAACACATCACATCATTCCTCCGCTCAGTAATCTCCAATTACTCAGAATGAAATAACACTTGGGATAAAATCCAATGTCCTTCCTCTGACCAAGAGGGTCCTGCCTGCTTTGCTGATGATAAATGATGTTGAGCAATTTTTCATATAGTTGTCATGTGTGTATCTTCTCAGGTGAGGTGTTTGTTCAGATCTTTTGCCCATTTTTTAATCGGGTTGTTTATTTGCTGGTTGTTGAATTTTGAGAGTTCTTGTATATTTTGGATGCACGTTCTGTATCAGATATGTGCTTTGCAAATATTTTTCCCAGACTGCCTCTTGTCTTTTCATTCTTCTATCTTTGACATTTAAAATTTTTTTTTTATTTTTAGTGAGGAAGAGTAGCCCTGAGCTAACACCTGTTGCCAATCTTCCTCATTTTTTGCTTGAGGAAGATCAGCCCTGAGCTAACATCTGTGCCAATCTTCCTCTACTTTTTATATGCGCGTTACCACCACAGTGTGGCTGATGAGTGGTGTAGGTCTGCACCCAGGATCCAAACCTGTGAACCCAGGCTGCTGAAGCAGAATATGCCAAACTTACTCACTAGGCCACTGGGCTGGCCCCAGACATTTTTAATTTTTATTTACTTATTTATTTATTTTGTGAGGAAGACCAGCCCTAAGCTAAAATCCAATGTCAATCCTCCTCTTTTTTTTTTTTTGGAAGATTGGCCCTGGGCTAACATCCATGCCCATCTTCCTCTACTTTAACGCTGCCACAGCATGGCTTGACATGCGTTGCATCAGTGCGTGCCCAGGATCCAAACCTGCGAACCCTGGGCCACCGAAGCAGAGTGCGCGCACTTAACCACTGTGCCTCCAGGCCAGCCCCCAAACATTTTTAATTTTAATAAAGCCCAACTTCTCAAGTTTTCCTTCATGGATCATACTTCTGGTGTATCTGAAAAGTCATCACTAATCCCAAGGAGAGAAAGCATTTGTCCAATGTTTTCTTCTATATGTTTTATTGTTTTGCATGTTGTAGTTAGATCTATGATCCATTTTGAGTTAATTTTTGTCAAAATCATAAATTCTGTATTTCGGTTTATTTCTTTTTGCATATGAACATCCAGTTCTTCCATCACCATCTATTGTTTTTCATTATTAAATTACCTTGCTTCTTTGACAAAATATTTTTGACTACGTTTTTGACTATATATATGTGGATCTACTTCTGGGCTGTCTATTATGTTCCATTGATCTATGTGTCTACTGTTTTTTCAATACCTTATTGTTGTGATTACTGTAGCTTTATTGGAGTAGAGTGAGTCTTCCAACTTTGTTCTTCAATGTTGTGTTGGCTACTCTAGGTATGTTGCCTTTCCAAACTTTAGAATCAGTATGTTGACGCATCTTTTTTATCTAACACGAGAGATGTATGTGAAAGTTCTTATAGATTGTTACATGTAACTGTTGTTGCACATACAAAGTAGTATTTTCAGACTGCTAATTTAAAATATTTGATGCCTGTAATTAACAGATGCAATGTCTTAGACAGTAAATTCTGTTTATTTCCTAAAATGAATTCAGAGAAAATCCCAGTTAACTAAATTCTACTACATTTACAGCATAATTTTGATGCCTTCATTTCATTATATATTCTAGGCCATCATCAAATACATGCAGAAAACAAATGATAAAATGTTGCATTAGTAGTTAAAAACTATATATTTAATTTCCAATTTTCAAATTTTCTTTAGAATTCATGTTATATCTCAGGAGGTTTTTGTTAATTTTTTGAGATTTTATACATAGACAATTATGTCATTGCAAACAAAGACAGTTTTATTTCTTCCTTCCCAATGTGTATACCTTTTATTTCCTTTTCCTATCTTATTGAACTAACTAGGGCTTCCAGTACAACATTGAATAGGAGTGGTGAGAGAGGACATCTTTGGCCAGTTCCCAATTTTGAGAAAAAGCCATCTAGTTTATCATCATTAACTATGATGTTAGTTGTAGATTTTTGGAGATGTTCTTTTTCAATGAAGCTTTCTTAAGCAGGGCCTGAACAATGTAAATCATAAAATATATTGATAAAGTGGACTATTTTAAAGTAAAGAATATCCATTCATTGAAAGATATGAAATGAGAGTTAAAGGCATATCCAGAGAGTGGGAGAAGATATTTGCAAAACATATCAAGAAGATATAAAATTTTCCTGTAAGTCAATAAGATAAAGACAACTTGATAGAAAAATGTGCAACAGACTTGAACAGGCACTTCACAAGAGGCCTTCTAAACGATCAATAAATGCATGAACAGTTCTCAACTTTGTTAGTCAACAGGAAAAAGCAAATTAAAACCATAATAAGATTCTTCCATTCACTCATGCCAATGACTAACATTTTAAAAGACTGAAAAATGTATAAAGATTATATAACATATCACATTTGATTATATAATCTTGTTTAACTTAGTAACGTGTTATTCAATTTCCATTTTATTACACACTTTTCTGCAGAGTATAAAGCAAGAATATTAAATAATATGTGAAAGTCACTTCTCTTCCCTCCTTCAAAACTGCTTCTGGGGGCCAGCCCGGTGGTGCAAGTGGTTAAGTGCGCGCGCTCCACTGCAGTGGCCCAGAGTTCGCTGGTTCAGATCCGGGGCACGCACCGATGCATTGCTTGGAAAGCCATGCTGTGGCGGCGTCCCATATAAAGTGGAGGAAGATGGGCACAGATGTTAGCCCAGGGCCAGTCTTCCTCAGCAAAAAAAAGAGGAGGATTGGCAGATGTTAGCACAGGGCTGATCTTCCTCACTAAAAATAAAAACTTCTTCTGATGTCTAAAACTCTTAAGAGTTCAAATTTATCTTTGCAATACACTTTCAATTCACCTTTACTAATATCTATCTATATAAAGTATGTTTTTGCACATGGCACTGCTATGTTATCATCATAAAGATGATAATGTATAACCTGCTAGTGGACTTAAAGATTCAGTAATAACAAAGGATACAAAAAATTATAGGTAGCACAACCAAAGTAGGAAACAATGCAGAATATTCTCAGACAGTGGTAGAGCTTCCCCAGGTTTCCTATATTTTAGAGCCGCATAAAACTGTGTATGTTCCTCTTTCAGTGATAATTTGGTCATGCAGTTGAAGCTCATCATTACTACTCTCTTGAATGGTTTTAAACCCCCCTGTGCACTGTGCACCCCTCCCCACCCACACATACAGAATATTACCCATTAACTCTTTAAGGCTGTGAAATATGAGAGACTGGTTCCATATCTACACACCATCAAGGGCAAGAAATTGATGTGAATCTAGGACCTTCCTGAATGCCTATTGATATGCCAGGTGACACTAATGTTATTTTATCTGGAATATTTTTCACTAGCTGTTTAAGAATCATTCATCCTTGTATTATTCATATTGTTTGCACTTTGGTTTTTCCATTTAACAAGAAAACTTAAACATTATTTCCTATGTACTAGAACTGCACAATCACTATTTGAAATTAAAAACAGTTATTTACAATAGTAAATGAAAATACAAGTGAAATATTTACATATAAATATAACAAAATATATACAGGATTGATATGTAGAAGACCATAAAACTCTAATGAAAGAAATCAAAGATGGTCTAAAATAGATGGAGAGATATTCTGTATGCAAGTATTGGAACACTCAGGTTAAGATGTCAATTCTTTCATAATTGATCTATTCATTTAACACAATCTGGATCCAAATCCCAGTAAAATATTTCTTAGATATAAACAAGCAGATTCAAAAATTTGCATGAAAAAGCTAAAGACCCAGAATAGCAAACACAATACTGAAGAAGAACAGATTTGGGGGACTGACACGTCCCAAGCACAATACTTACCATAAAGCTACAGTAAACAAGACAGAGTGATGTGGGCAAAAGAACAGACACATACATCAGTGGAGCAGAATAGAGAACCCAGAAATAGACCCACACAGCTATATTCAACTGTCTTTGACAAAGGTAACTAAATGGAGAAATGATAGTCTTTTCAACAAATGGTGCTGGAACAATTGGACTCCGTATGCAAAAATGAACAAACAAAATATACACAGACCTTAAAGCTATACAACATGGAAAAAATACGTGGAACAGCTATTTTCAGACTCAGAAAGGTAAATAGTAAGTAACAGGCAGATAGGGGAAGAAGAGCAGAATTCAATTAATATGCATTAATTGTACCTGTGGTGAATTTACTATTTCACCCCCTCTGAAATCATTGCACAGACAGTTAGAGCTCCAGAAGAATCCTTTCTTTTGTCCTGTAGCACAGGAAAGGGAATAAATAAATCTCAAGTGTTGTGTGCAAATCCCATGCTTTTCTTTTTTCTTTTTGTTTTCTTTCCCCCTGCCATGCTCCACGACTCAAGAATACTGTGGTAGAGGTGGCAGAAACCATTAATGGGAATCCGCATAAGCCAAATTTCTGATGGAGGGACTGCTTCCTCTGTGCTCTATGGAGCTGAGGGGCCGAAAAGGAGGGGCAAACATCTGTGATTTTTTTTTTTTGGCTCTCTTTCTGCTGCTTATTCTCAGAAGTAGGCACAGTTGTGGAATTGCACAAAAGAATGGGATAACCAAAAACCTGGCTTTGTAGAAAGAGGGCCGAAAAAGAGGAACCTCATAGAACTCGAAAGTATGGGGTAGGTCTTGGAGAAGTAATGTGAATTAGAAACCCTATAAAGTTATTGATGAACTCCTGGGCTTCCCCCTCAATCTGTACGCGCCTTTGTGGATCTGATCCTATCTGGCATATCAAAGACTTTGGAAACCCAACCAACAGACACACCAGCCCAGGTCCTCATCTGGTGTGTTGCGTACATGGGGGCAGATCTGAATAACACTAGGAAGCTGTAAAAACTCAAATGACATTGAAACCACAGTCCACAGAAGGCAGGTTGCACTTGTGAGCAGATTGTCTGCTGACAACAACAACAAAATCAACATTCTTCATAAAATTTAGACCAAACTGGTAGACCCAAAACGTAATATGCAAAATGTGCTGTACACAGTCCAAAATTACAAACTGCCACAGGAACAAATAATTTATTAGAAACAAGAGAGCTGTTGTACGAATTGTGAGTATTAATTTGAGGCATCTTTGTTTTTTCCTCAAAACACATACCGAATCGTGTCACAACCCTAGATAAAACTATGTATCCTCCTTACTATTATTTACAAAACTCTCAGAATGTGGTCTTCGACGGTGTTGCACACCAGATCATTTTTTTTTTTTTCCCTCAGATCTTCCCTTTCTTTCTCAGCTACTGCTAGTTTGTATTTCTTCCAGTTTTTCAGATGTACCAAATTCTCTCTTATGTCTTCAACTTCTAACATAGTGTTTCCTGCTGGGACTATTGTTTCTGCACCTTCTCAATCTTCTTGTAATCCTCCTCCTCCACACTTGCTTGTTGAACTGCTTTTCTGTAATTCTGTTTTTTACAGGCAGTCTTGCCCGATCCATTCTAGACCAGACTGCTACCATCTTTTATACACTTCCAATGGGTAATATACTTTCCTTTGTCATGTTAGTTTTTATGCATAATAAAAAGTGAAGATAATTCCCCTCTTCACTCTTCTATCTCTGGGGTTTAGCATAGTGCTAGACACACAATAGCTGTGTAAACCAATAAATGAATGATTAAGGAACAGAAATAGCAGTACTGATAGCCAACTCTTAAAATTAAACTACTTCAGAAGCTTTAGCTTTTATAACCTATATACATAGAAATAGTCATGCAGTTTATTATCCATTTTAATATGTTTTCAGAACATAGAGCTGTTAGTTGTATTGTATTGCAGATATTTTGGGGAGCAGATAAGAATTACCAGCTCCTTCATTTAAAATATGTTTAAAGTCCTCACTTTTTTATCATTGCACATTGAACTTTTTTGGCCCGGTCTTCCAGGTATTTTCAAATTGTTTTGTCAGTTTTCAATATGAAACATTTGTATTTCTCTTATTTTTGAAAGAAGTTCAAGGTTATGAAAACTTCACAGAAAACATCATTTTTGTTGGTAAAATGTTATAGGCCAAATATATATTCATATTAAGAAAAGCTGTTTTAAAGAAATGATAAATTTTCACTTGGGGGAAATGTCAAAAATGCAAAGATCAATACATAAACTTTTCCCCAGAAGTTAGCAATTCACAATCTGGCTTACTAAAATCCACCTTTTTTAGAGTGTAAAGTTTAAGGAATGAGATACTGAATCATATTTGGGGAAAACGTCAAATGAAAGAAAATAGAAGATAAATTTTGAATATTTATGATACTAAGAAATCAGTTTTATTTATACCTGTCAAGTAAAAATATTGTATAGACCAATGGCTATTCTTTTTCAATATGTTTTTACATCTATGGAGTACTATTTGTACCTCATTCCCCCTTAATCCAAAAGATATTAATTTGCCAATTCATTCACCTCTTCAGAGGTTACTATATTTTGAATGTTATTTCATTCTGCCCCTTTTCTCTGTTATTCACTCAGACATAGCCTAGAAAATCTTGTTCAAGTATTTTATTTTTATCATTCAGCTAAAATTATATACTTAGAGTAAATGCTCACATATATTGACTTTGGTTTAAATATTCTTTGATTCTGTGATTCTATAATCTGGTTATTTGCATAGCCTCACAAAACACATGCAATTTAAAAATAACAGAAAAATGACGAAATGCTTCTTTCCTCACATTGGTGATTTACTCTTCCTTGCTGGCTTCATAGTTTTCTACATATATAATTTCATGTATGTAGACTATAAGGGAGACTATAAGGGAGACTCACATAGCTATGAGAAGTCAAAAAATGTCATATTTGAGTTACTGGAGAGAACCATGATGAAATGAAAAAATAACCCTGTGAAAGCTTAATCAAAAAAAGGGATTTATAAACTGTATACTGAGTGTCTCGTAGAATCAAAAGAACAACTGAAACCAAAGCATCAAGAAG
The DNA here is from genome assembly GCF_020826845.1 of Diceros bicornis minor. Classification (NCBI taxonomy): domain Eukaryota; kingdom Metazoa; phylum Chordata; class Mammalia; order Perissodactyla; family Rhinocerotidae; genus Diceros; species Diceros bicornis. Next base: position 26,198,360 of record NC_080750.1, read on the forward strand.
GGCAGAGACGCCTGGAAACTAGTGCTGTTTAGGAATCCTTCTTCATCTCTGATCTTTCCTTTTCACTATGTGGGTAGGTTCATTCACCTTCACCAATTTTCTTCTCATTGCATAGACACCATCACTCATTTGCGTGCTTAGCCAACAGAAGTGGAGGGATATTTCTTTTTCAAAAACAATTTGAAAAGTGCAAGACAATGATTCTAACTTCTTGGCTTTGATTTTCTTTTCACCTTTCAGTGGACAAGAGAATGAGGGTCTAAAACTTTTCCAACTTTTATTATTCCCCTAGCTGCAAGTACAGAGTCTGTGACAAACAAAAGGAAGTAATAGGTTCTGGGAAGACCAAAAATTGAACAACAACTGCTGAGTTAAATAAAATAATCCTGAATGTTGACTTCTCATCTTCCCATGTAGTTAAAATCACAAATTCTCATATTTAGAAAAATGAGATTTAAAAAATATGTGTGTGTATCTGTGTTCTTCAGAACACACTGTTTAATGTTAAATTTAGCCATAGCTCCCCTGGTTTAATTCGTCCTATTTATCCAGGAAAACTTTTATAGCGCAAGGTTAGCGCTCCCTAATGGATGCTATTCTCATTCTTAAGCATCTCATATATCTTTCTGTAATAGAATTCTAAGATAGAAAACATCACATAATTCAGTCATGTGCAAGACCTATATCATGTTTCATAAGAACATTGTCCTAGGTGATCATTAGGGTGAGCGTGCCCCATAAAATATTGATTTTCAATGCATCTAACTATAGCTGTTATAATATATGTATGATTTCATTACTCATACTCTGTAACAAACATGGCTTTCAAGTCCTTATTTCCCCCCTCTTAAATTTGTATTTCTAAACTTTTCAAAATAATACTGATTTTCAGCAGTATTTATCTACTCACTATACTTTAAACTCACATCCTATTTTTTAATTTTATAAAGAGACACATTTTCCTCCCATTATTACCAAAAATTAACCATCCTTCAAAATTATATTATATTAATAGAACAGAGGAATAAAGAAACATGAATATACGGAAAATTTTTGTGATAGAACTGATATTGCATGTAAGGTGGGGAATCAATGAGTACTGATAGATGGTCTGGGGAAATTTGTTATCCATAAATAAAACAATCAAATTGGATTTCTACCTTATACCAGATGCAAAACTCAATTAAAATTTAAATGAGAAAATCAAAATAGGTAAATATCTCTTAATTTAGGTCAGGAAATGTTGTTTTTAATTAAGTAGCAAAGAATGTAAAACCATAAAGGAGATGGTTGGTGAATTCTACTACATTCAAATCAAAATATATGTTTATCAAAGAAACACAATAAAGTCATAAGACAAGTCACAAAATGAAGAAGATATTTGAAATGAAAATAGTCCACGAGGGATTAATATTCAATACGTGTAAAGAACAATAAATCAATGACAGGACAAAAATAATAGAATCATGGGCAAGAGAAATGAACAGGCGTTTTAGAGACACAAGAGCATGGCAGACCAATAGATATATGAAAAGATATTTCATCTCAATACTAATCTGTGAAGTGCAAATCAGAACCACAATGAGATACACGTTTATAGCAGCCGAATTCCAAGTGTTGATGGGGATATGTAGGAACGAAAACACTTATGCACTGCAGAGTATAATTTGTTCAATTATGTTGGAATCCAGTAAAAATGAAAATACATGTTAAATAAATACCCTGTATTGTATTTTTAGACAATATTATTTACATGTATATTAGGAAATACATAAGGTACTGGAATAGTGAAAGAACAACAAAAGCAAAATGAAAAAAAAAGACTTGTAAATAATCAAATGTCCACCAAGACCACAGAACAAGTAAATTTTGTAATTTGATAAAATAAATTATTACACAATTATGAAAAATGAATGAAGTAGCGCAGACGTTAGCAAACTTTTTATGTAAAGGGCTGGAAAGTAAATATTTTAGGCTATTAGAAACACATATGTTCTGTGTCATACATACTTATTCTTTTTTTAAAAAACACCTTTAAAATATATATTTAAAAAAAGACTTTTAGCTCATGGGCTGAAAAAAAAAAACAAACCAGGTTCCAGATTTGTTCCATTGGTCATAATTTGCTGACCACTGAACTGGAGACACAAAAGTAAAAATTACGAATCTCACAAATATACATCTGAGAGAAGAAGAAAGTTGGCAAGTGATGACAGAATAAATGCTGTGCTATATTGTATATAGTATATACAATATATATTATAAATATTGTCTTGTATAATAATAAATATTATTATATTTATTTATTATTATATATTATATATTATATTATATAAAATTATTATACAAATATAATAAAATATTATTATATTCAAAAATACATGACACTAAGCCATATATTGCCTAGGGTTTCATCTATCTATCTACCTATCTATCTATCTATCTATCTATCTATCTATCTATCTATCTATCTATGTTATACCTCTTTTAAGAAGGCATATAAATGATAAAAACAAAATTTAAAGCATAGCTTACCTCCAAAGAGGATAAAGCAATTATATTATAGCAGAAGATGCTAACAGCATTAGAAATGTTCCCTTTGTAAAATGATATTTTCAGGACATAGGTGTGAATTTTATTTATGTATTCCAAACAATATACAGATTTTTATATGCATTTAATGTTTAGCTTAATAAAATGTTTATATAAATGTGGTGGAAAATGATTGATAGATAAATACCAGAGACACTGTAGTTTGAAAGCAGACATTGACAATTGGCTGGATTATTTGAGTTCTTTCTCCTCTACTCTTTCTTTCTGCTCATCATACCTGCATATTAATGGAAATTCATGTGTAAATATACTCAGATGTCTACAGTCAAGGAAAGGGTCTGATGAAAACTGCACAAATCCAGAAGAAACATTCAACTGATGCTTCCAACTGGTCCTTCATTTACAGCTGTGATCAGATAACCAAGGACCGTGAGATATTTGAGGGTAACAGCATTAAAGAGAAAAACCATTAAACAGAAAACAAAAACAGTGAACAAAAAGAACATCTTACAGTTGTAGAAATATTCTATTATTACACTCAGAGAGTTTGCAGAGGAGATTTCAGTTCTATATACAGAACAGACTTGCTATGTCAATGAAATGATCAGAAAATTAAACGTTTTTATTCAAAATTTAAAATATTATATTAAGAATTGGAATTGGCTATAGACTTAAGATTTTATCTGGAAGATAAAATTGATTAATTTTTTTATTGTAGAGCCAAAAAAATCAGTTAGATGGAAACTATTCGAGAAAAATTGTGTTCTAGTTTTAGGAGGTTCTGATTTTCATTTTATAACAGTGCTAGAAGGAGAGGAAAAAGACAATGCAAGGGAGGAAATTATCAAAGATTAATTAAAAATAATCTCAATATACAATTCATATTCTTTTGGTCATGGTAACCTGATTTTCCTTTGCAAGAGTCTAATGTGACCGTTAATCACAATGACATGTTCCCCCACCCTAGGTTATTGTCAGTTATGTGACTCAAGGAAAGCTAATTAAATATTTTTCCTGTTTTTAAGTATTTCTGTTTCTAAGCTTTCCTTTTTATCCTGCGAGCTGCTAAGTATCTCCAGTTACTGCTTTTTTTTTTCTTTTTGAGTAAGTTCAGTACTTAACATGACTTAAGAAGATCTTTGGAGAATTTTCCTAAAAAGAAAAAGTTATTTAAAATGAGGCAATATGTATTCTAATAAAGATCAAAAAAAACCTCATTTTCATGGGAACCCTGGTTTTCACAGTATTCTCTCAGACTATATTTTAAGATGAGCTACTTTTATGTGGACAGAAATGGCTACTCTAGGAATTTAATCTTTCCATTAATGTAAAATGTGGTTCAGTTACCCACATGTGTTCTGATTCTCCTACTAGCTTCCCTAGTAACTCTTCCCAGTCTCCATGGCCAGATTTATCATCTTCCCGATCTCTCAGTTTTGGTATATCCAAAAGAGTACTTGGATCTCTTTTCTTTTGTAGTTTTACTAGCTCTCCACGTGATCTCATCTGGTCATATGCTTTAAATAGCATCTATGCATTGATGAAGACTAAATTATATTCCCAGCCTGTACCCCTCCTCTGAACTTTAGACTGAATCCCAAATGCAGACTTGACACTCCACTTGCAAAATATACAACAGGCATCCCAACACTGAACATGTCCAAAACCAAACTGCTGATTTCTCTGCTTTCAAACCTGAAATCAACCAGCCTTCTATTTTTCAGTTGCTCCACCCAAAACTCTTGGAGTCATTCTTGACTTCAACCTTTCTTGTGTATCTCCACATCTAATGCACAGCAAACACTGCAAACACAGCCATAATCCACCTATCTCACCCTCCTAGTCACCATCATGTCCTGCATAGAATTTTACAAGAGCTGTCTAACTGTGCTTCCTGCTTCTAACCCCGCATGCCAATGAGTGGTCTACTTACAATATAGCAGACAGAGTAATACTTTAAAAATATAACAATATCTTGTTACTCAACAGCTTAAACTTCTCCACTGGCTTCATACCTTTTTCAAAATAAAAGCCATTGTCCTTACAACGGCAATTAACCCAACAGGATTTGCCCATCACTTCCATCTCCTACTATTATTGTTTAAGCTTACTCTGCTCCAGACACCCTGGGTTCATTATTCTTTTACTGCTTTTGACCTGAATCTTGAGTCTGCCTTTATCTTTCTGTAATGGTTTTACTCTGCTACCTCCGTGGTTGACTCCCTCACTTCTTTTAGTTCTCTCCTCAAATATCCTGCTTTCAGAAATCATTAGCAAAAAAGTAATAACTTCTGGCACCCTTTCCAGGCAGTCTCCAAACCCTTTACCTACAAAGTTCTTATCACCATTTACATAATGTATAATTACTTGCTTTCCTTTTTATTGTCTGTTTCCTCATTCTAGAATTTCTAAGTTGGGATGAATTTTTGTCTGTTCTGTTCATTGCTGTACCTCAGGCATTTAAACAAACTATTTCATTGTGGAATGATTAATGGAGGAACGGGTAGATTGATTTATCGATTATTTTCTCAGTATCTGCATTTTAGTCTGTCAGAAATGAGAAAGAAATAAAAGTAAAAATTTCCAATGCTATCTTTTCTGAAAAAAGAACTGAAAAATAAAGTCACTGTAATAATAAATGGACATTTTTTGGTCAATTGTTTTCAAGCATTTGTAAATAACTCAGAGACATAGGTAACGATTTTATATGCAATATATGTCAGTCTTAAGGCAATTTTTTATAAATGAAACATACATGAAAATACAATACAATCTCATAACAAAGCTCGTTGAGAGCTGTGATTTTCACCTGAGTTACAGGACCTTGGTCAGTGATATTTAATGATATAGATTATCAGTTTGAAAATTAATTCATATTTTTATCCTATGCTGATTGCCTAAGAGATCCTGATTATTTTATTCAATCTAGTCATCATCAGGTTTACCACACACAAAGACAGTTAATTTTTCTACCAAAATGTAGTATGTAAATGATAATATTATATGTTCCTGAGATATTTTGAATTGTTCCTAGAAAGGCTATAAATAAGTTTGAAAGAGTGTTTTTAGGAGCACAAGATGGTTGAGTATATGCTCTAGCAAAAAAAACATGCTTGCCACAGCTCCATACATAAGGACAAGCCCCTGACCCTCTCTAGTCAACTCCTCTTCTAACACATTCTTTTAGCCCTTTCTATTGTCACCACAACAACCCCTAATTAAGAGACTGCAGTTGGGAGTTAAGATAGGAAATGCATAATAAGCTCCTTCGTCCTCTATCATCCCCACACATCCTGTTACTTAGAATTCAACCAACCATCTGCTCCTCATGTAAGTCCCACAACCGTATAAGAAAATAGAGATTCAGACTATTTCAAAAAAGAATGATAAGTAAAGAAGCAAATTTAATTGCTGATTATTGTTACCCTAGTACTTAAAATTGGCATGGAAAATAATGATACTAAATCCAACAAGTCTATTTAACACTGTCTCAAATCTTTATTATTAGAGAATTAAAATTCTTTTTTCTCTTTCATAAAAATGGCTATTTATAATACTATGAACAACAATAATATTAATACTAAAAATAAAATATTGAATTGAACACTATAAATATAAATAATAGTATAACTATTATAAATGATCACAAGTTCATTAACACAAATAATTTCAGCAGTAAGCTGTCATAACACTTCCTAAATCAGATAACTGACAATATTAATACTTTGCACAAAGCAAGATAAAATTCTAAGATATGTCTCTGCATATAAAGGTAGGTGAAAAATTCAGATAATCTCTGGGATATTTCCAATGTATTTTTAAATCTACACGCTCTTTGTTGTTGAGCCTTTTGCTGTAATGGACTATATAACTAAAGAGCATTTAAGTTTATTTTATGTGAAACACACGTTGTTTCATTAAATATATAAATCATAGCCTATCATATAGATAGACCAGAGATATTTTGATTATCTGGCTAAAGCTATAAAAACTGAAGATTATAAAAATGTTTCTAAGTAGAGAAGCAAGAAAAAGACTTTCATGTATGTTTTCTTCAACTATTCATGAGTTTCTTCAGAAAGTCTGTATTCTGGAGGAAAGACTCATAATTTTACTTGAGGACAGAAAGCCTTAGTTGGTGTATTATACTGCTAGTTCAAAGCATGCAAGAAAACCAAACCAACAAAGCAGAGTTATTTGATGTTGCTTTGTGTTAGAATCTAGGGAAAATAAGTACTTTGATCAATTTGCTGCCTTGAAAATGTCCTCTAGTCAAACTGCTCAAGAGTAGTCTTTGATAAAGATTGCATAGCGTATGCGTCAATCCTCAACTGAGTTTGGTGCATAGGTTTTGGAAAAGGAAAGCAAGACCAAGTTCTCCAATATGTATCTACTTTATTAATTTCTATCTTGATTAAATAAGAAAAAATTCTTCCCCTTTTAAGTTTCATGACCCCAACTTAAAAATAATTATGATGTATTTACCCAGATTGCAGAAGAGAAATTATATGTGAAAGTGAATATAAGTATTTAAAAATGTAAAATATGGTTCCAACATGTGAAAAAATGGCCTGTTAAATGCCTCCATTATATCTGATACATTTAGAAAGAAATGTTTATGTCAAATGAAAATGTGAAGTAATTATCTAAAAGCTTCTTTACAACTGAGATGTAATACTTACTTTATAATCACTCGGGAAACATTAGATGGATTCAAAAGCAAACTTTTGGGCCAATATATAGATAACTGCTTGTTTCTGAGTTTAGTTCAGATGATTTTTTAAAGAGCAGGAAACATGATATTTCACATGTGGGAAGGATATGAAAAGTATTATGTGTTATGGATATTATTTATTATGTGTCTATTCTATTTCAGTACTTTTATGAAAAATACTTTTAAATAATCCTCAAATAAGTTGAGAAGTAAATATTATTATTCCAGTTTTACAAATGAAAGAAATGATTTTCAGAGAGTCTAGATTTCAGTCACAAAGCTAGCAAGTGACCTTGCTGAAATTTGAACCTTGATCTATCTAGCACAAAAGATATCATATAAAAATACAACACGTTACTCATGGGCACCCCTCTCCCCCAAAATAGATTCCAAGATGTAGAAAATTGTACAATGCTTGGAGGTAACACCAGGAACTGTGTCTTATTTAAACTATGAGTTTTATGTAATGAAATGATCCAAAGTCATCACGGCCAATTCTGGAGATACTTCTACAATAAGAGTAGGAATAAGGAACTATCTTGATTGAAGTTTTTGTTATAGAAGCACAAAACAATGTGTGTAACCAAACTAGTTCCCTGTAATTTGCTGAGTGTATGTAAACATTGATGCTCAAATACAGAGAATTCTTGCCATTTTTTAAAATTTTGCTTTCATAGATATTATCTGACATCCAGATATGTATGCATTTTGGAAAAATAGAGATTCAAATGCTTTATACACAATGTACAAATAATTTTCATAAACAAAAAATAATGTTTTCAAACAATTCAGAGTGGTTGTCAGGAAAAATATCTCTGATTCTTTACTGTTTGTATAAAATTGTGCTTTTAGCATAGAAGCAAAACACAAGCTTGTAAACTCTCTGTTACTAAAATGCATGTCAACTACTTCTACGCCTTCCTAAAATATCTTCTTATTGCATACTAATAAAATCCAGTTTTTCAGTATATTTGAACAGATAAAGTGCATTTGAAAAATAAGGAAGCAAATGAAAAAAGTTGCAAAGAACATAGTGGGATAGCCATGATTTTAAATAGACAGTAGATTTTTCTCTTGGAAAATATCAGGAAAATTTTGTTGGAAAGAAAATCAGGAGAATCAGAGTTATCTGATTTAGCATTACAATCAACTTTGAACAACATTGGAGAATCAAAAAAATGTCAGATTTTCATTAGTATTGTCCTCTTGATTATCATTAATATATTATTGATAAAGTTTATTTTTGAACTTAATTCACTCCCAACATACGTACTTGTCTTATTTTATTGACTTTTTTATTCTAGATTACTCTGATTCTAGGGAGGAAATGTACAAAATTTAGTAAAGGACTACTGCATATATGAAAATTAGTGACTTCTATTTACAGGTCTAAAGATGAGAATTTTAAGTGCTTGTACTGTTTACACAAAGTTACATTGTCTGCAAATACGCTTTGAGTTAATGTCTATGAATATTAGAAACATCATCATGTGTAAAAATTCAAATAAGGTAATAGTTTCAAGAAATGCAATTCTTATATTTCAACAAGATGAAACTCTATCCAATAAATACTAGAGTTTGGGATTCCAGAGCTCTAATGTCTAACTCATTGTCTAGCTCTCTAAAGTAGGCGTAAAATTATTTAACTCTCCTAGATCTCAACTTATAAATACTTAAAATCAAAGGTTGAGATTAAGATTTGCAGTTTGAAAATGCTTTCAAAATTGCTATACTTTCCTCAAGGACCCTCTTGTTTCATCTATGATCCTCTAATATCTCTTCCCCCTGCTTGACTCTATATTTCTTTTTAGAAAGCATATTTTGTGAATGCAAGGTAAACTTCAAGATTCCTATCACGTCTAGCGATTTTGATGCATATGCATATAAACCTCTGCATTTATACACTAACATTATAGAGCATTTGCACTAATCCTGCTTTTAATTATCTTAGGAGGAATATAACATATGACATAATACAATGTACGTCAAAATCCTATATGTGATCTTTCAGGCCCCATCACAGGCAATTCCGAGCTTTTACCTGGCAGCCCTCATGGCAGAAAGCTGCCATCGCCGTATTAGAGGAAACGCACAGCCCGTGCATTACAGTTTTCCGAAGGGATTGTCAGTCAAGGATTCAGGCCCCTAGGCCAGCATGCTCATACACATGGCTAGTTCAAGCCCGGATGCCTCCATTCCAAGACCTCCTTATAGGGGCCTTGGCTGAGGCACTTTTTCTGGCTCTGATTCAGGACTTTGCCATTCCCAGCCCTTCCCCCTATACCTCTCCCTGGCCCCTAGCTCCTTAAAAAGGCAGGAGCTTTTTGTTTGGGGCTCCTGTGTGGTGAGACAATTCTTCCTGTCTCTGCTACATGACATCTGCCCCTCACTTGGTGCCATAATGTGAAGAAAAACCAAATGCTAGGGAGCTGGTGCCATTTACTTTTGCCTCTTACCTGCACTGCCACAGTGAGTGAATAAAGGGTTGATTGTCATTTCAGTTTGGCTCATTGTCCTAATCGACCACCTTGACTCTCGGAAGCTCAACACAACTCGTGTGTGTGTTCATTTGTATTTGTGTGTGTAAGCCACTGGATTTCATTCCTAAACAAATCTACAAAAGAAACATTACTATTGTCATATGACATATGAAGAAATCACAACAAAGAGAGAATGCTTTGCTCAGATTCACATATTGATTGAATGGAAAGTTAAATTTTTATTTGATGTCTTTCTTTAGGCATTCTTTTTGTTGCCTTCCTAGCACTTACACAAATTATTTACTTATTTGTTTAAAGTCTGTTGATGTTATCGGTGTAAAGTTTTAATGAGCCTTTAAATTCCCAGTGCTATCCTTAGAGGCAATTACAATTAATACTGTCTTTTGTATTATTATAAGAATATACATATACACACAATGTACACATATATATAATATATATACCTCTTCCGTAAAATCTTTTTCAATTTGCTTTTTACTGAAGAGAATATTTTTGATGTATTTCATAACTATATCTTTGTATTTATATGCACATCTACCTAAGTAAGTCTTTTTACTGAATTGACAGCAATCCTTTGCATAAATATATCACACTACATTTGACCCTCTATTTTTATGCCTAATTAAGTTGTTTTTTTTGCTTTTTTTTGTTTGTTTTTTTACTTACCAGTTTTTCTTTATAAAAGGTGCTACATTAATTATGTTTGGGCATATATATTTATACACTATTATAGGTTGAATTGTGCCTCCCAAAAACTCATATGTTGAAGTCCTAACTCTCAGTACCTCAGATGTGACCTTATTAGGAAATAAGATCTTTATGGAGGTATTTAAGTTAAAGCAAAGTCATTAGGGTGGCCCTAATCCAATATGACTGGCGTTCTATATTATCTCACATGATGATGTGAAGGATGTGAAGAGACACAGGGAGAACACTGCTATCTACAAGCTAAGGAGAGAGGCCTAGAAGAGATCCTTCCATCACAGCCCTCAGAAGGAAACAACCCTGCTGACACCTTGATCTCAGACTTCTAGCCTCTAGAACTGTGAGACAATACATTTCATATTTTTAAGCCCTTCTGTGGTATTTTCTTATAGCAGCCCTAGTAAACTAATACATATATTCTTTCAAGTAATTTTTTTTGAGTCAAGTTGTAGATTTGTTACAAATTTTGTGATATAATGCCATTGTTCTCTGAAAAGTTTATGCCAATTTATGTTACAGTAGTTTTAATATTAGAAAAGTATTTAAAAAGTCATTCTCTCATAATTTCTGCATATGAAAAGTGCTAGTATTTCTTTGGCCAGAGGGAAACTGATGGATATGGGTGACAATATGCCTCTGGAATACTTTTGCTAACACTCAGTTTGTGTCTTGTAAAGGTATGGAAGGATTTGAATCAGCATATGGAATTTAGTTGATTTTAATTCAATCTGATGCCTAGATTATGGAATAAATTTTAAAATTTTTCTTGAATGTAACCCAGTATATAGTCAGTGCCTCACATAAAGTTGGCACAAGAATATTGAATGGATGGATGGATGGATGGGTGAATTGTATTTGTATTTACAGACACTGAGGAAACCAACTCAGAGCCCTCAGAGCTTGCAAAGCCATATACTTGATTTGGGGACATCAAAACATTCTGAGCTTGAAACTGCAGAGAAAGAAAAAAAAAAAAAGCAGATTTCGTTTTATTTAAGGATTTATGAGTTTTTAGATTCATTCTTGACAGGTGTATTGAAATCTTTCCCCATTGATAAAGCAGCTTGAGATTGACAAACTCACAAGTTTGAGAAGACGGTAAAGCTTCGGAGGAGAAATAAAGTCATTGTTTCAGATTTTCATAGTATTTTTAACTGGATCATGTTTCATGTTCTGTGGTTTTTTTTTAAGTAAGACTTGGGATAGCTTTGAGTTATCCTCTTTCTGCCCTTTTGGTATAGCTCATTTTAAAGAGATATAGATGAAGCCAAAAGTGATAGATACTCCTCAACATGTCACACTTTCTCTGTAATTTTTAAGTAAATTCATTAGACTTCTAGCACTTATCCTAAGTTTGTGGTTATACTTGCCAATCACCAAACAGTTGTAAGTCCACTGAGTTTTTACATTGTTTTCTCTTCCATTAAAATAAAAGAAAGAATAGAAAAAATTTACCTTATTTAGGCTAAGCAGTTATCTCCTACAAAAATGTCTGATGTACTAAATTCTCAGGAATTATTTATTGGATAAATTAAGGAGTGAAATTAGCTGAGAGTGATAATCAGTGAGGTAACCTTGGATTTTAAGTTGCAATGTTTCACTGAACAACTGTATCCCACAATTGAAAAATATACTTCAAGTTATTATATATGTGAATTAATATTTTAAATATTCAACCTGTCAACAAATACTTTCCTTTGGGCCTTCCACATGAATGTAGATTCCTGCCACTCCTCATCACCTTCATTGGTACCATTATGGGCAAAGCCACTGAGATTTCTTGTGTAACTAATTACTGTAGCTTCCTAACTGATCTCCCCAAATTGGCCTTGCTCCCCTTGAGTCTATTCTCGGCCTAGCAGACTGAAAAATTCTTTCAAATTCAGATGAGCATATCATCAGCATATCATCTCTCTGCTTAAAACCCTCCAATGGATTCACATCTTATTAAGAAAAAGCCAAAGTCCTCCTCCTCTCTTCTCATCCTCCTCACCTTCCCTCAGCCTCCTTGCTGTCAGTCCATGGAATTCTTCAGGCAGATTTTCACTACAGGGCATTTTCAATTGATGTTACTTATACCTGGAAGGTGGTCGTCGCTCACCTCCCCCCACGTCCCGTGGAGTTCTGTGTCTGCTCCCTCACGCCCGTCAGAACTTTACTCACATCACTCTTTATGGACAGCTCTTTGTAAAATTGCAATCTCACCCACTCCCAGCACTCCTAGTCCCCCTGCCCTGCTTTTATTTCATCTTTACACATGTCATCATTTAATATATGTGATATTTATGTGCCTTGCTTATTATTTCTTTCACCATTAGAATGAAAACTCCACAGGGTGGGAGTTATTGTTTATTTTTTTTACCACTGTATCTGCTCTGCCCAGAACACTCTCTGACACATCTGTTATTGTTATAATATCATTCATTCATATTTTGAAATATTTTATTATCTAACAATGACAAAGATATTTAAAGAATGTGAACATGATTTTCTCATGTGTAAATCTATTAATTGGTATATGTAATTAACGATGAGATAAGATAGTAATAGGTGTGTCATAGGACAACTCTATATTATTTAAGGTACTCTAGATACGTGTATCAGGAACCCTATAGGAAGACCTAAAATATGAAGTTGAAAGTAAGGGATATTTATAAGGGTCTGCAATCTAGTATCCTTTCCTCTTATGAGCTCATGTGATTATGGCCAGCAAATCAGGTTCTCTGGCCCTTAATCCCAAATTAAGAACCTGGGACATATTTGTGTGGGCAAAATCTCTCCAGATGTTCAGGCAAACACAGGAGGCCACATTTTTAGTAGGATATAGCATCCCTTGATATTCTTTTTAGCAGTATATATCCTCCCTTGAAGGCAATTGATAATTTAAATTGTATTTCTTATTCTTTCCTTATAATGTTCTGGTTTAGTTGTTTTAGAAAGTAGGGAGTTATATAATTAATGTTGTGTAAATATATCAAGGAGAAAGCAGTCAAATATGAATTTTATTTTTATAAATATATTTCAACCAAGAACATTATGAGTGCATTACCTTTAAAAGTAATTAGATTTTGTTCTGATGTATCTGAAAGTGTTTGACATTAATAGAATTGTGAGACTAATTCAGTAGCTGTAATGTTAAATGTTAGACATTGAAAGTATATCACTTTCCCAAAGATTTTAGAGATTTGAGCATGCTTAAAAAAACTTATCAAATATTATATAAAATGTTTTATATAAAAATTGGAAAGAAATATTCCATGGAAAGTTTTATTATTCCCTTGAAACTCATATTTTTTTACTCCAAATTGTCTGTACCATTTACACTTATTGAACTTAAAAAAATAAAAACTGTTTGCTTATCCTGTTTTCAATCAAGTGCTTGAATTTACATAGTAGCTCTTTTTCACTTGTCTGCTGATCTGAGCATATTGAAGTGTGGGTCAGCTTTAAGAAGAGAGAAAGTAGTATTTTCCATTAGCATCTCATTAGGATACTCCTGCCAAGAAAACTAAGTGCAATGATAATGGGGGTAAAGTACCCGTGGTCATCATTAGAGTAAATTTTAAAATGGTTTTAAGAAATTTCTTTATGAGGATATGTTTAATATTTTAAATTTTACCAAAAAAATAGGAAATTTAGAAATATTGTAACCACAGGCCCATTTAGAGCCAGTTTGAACAGATCCCATCTCTTATCAACAAAGTGATGGATTGTCTTTCAGAAAAACTGCCAAGTCACGAAGCCAGGGCATGCACAAAAGAAGAAATCATGACCTGAAACGACCTCAGAACCAAAAAGCCTCCTTCTACAGAACGCAAGGACCAGGACATGACCAGAACTTGAAAGCCGGACTAGTATCAGAAGCGAGGGGTCCCTCATTCAGGAAAATCCAGTGTTAAAATTCCTCCCCAATTTTACCATAGATGTTTAGAACCTCATCATAAATGTTTAAAACCTTACCATGAATACCTGAAGCCCACCAATCGAAACCTGTCCCACCAGCATTTCCGCCTGCCAACCTGTTCTCCCTAATCTCTTAAACTTTGTCCCGAATCCTAAACTGGGGAGACAGATCTGAGGGCACATGCCCCCTATCTCCCTGGGGATCGATCTTGCAGAATAAAAAGCTGATTTCTCCCCTCAAAGGCTGGTGTTACAATTAATTGGCTCGTTTATGCACATCGGGCAAAGAACTCCAATTTTGTGCGATAACAATATCAGTAAAATATATCATGAAAGTCACGTGTAAAGATTTTAGTGTAATTTGACCTTTATATGAAGAGAAAAATAGTCATGTAAAAATACATCTGCTAACCTTTACTTGATTTCAAATAAAAATCTCACTATACTAACACATTGATAAAATAGAACAAAAAAAAGAAAGGAAAAAAAGTTTTCTATGAGGTCAGCCTGGTGGCGCAAGCGGTTAAGTGTGCGTGCTCTGCTGCGGCAGCCTGGGGTTCACCAGTTCGGATCCCAGGCGCGAACCGATGCACTGCTTGGCAAGCCATGCTGTGGCGTGTCCCATATAAAGTGGAGGAAGATGGCGTGGATGTTAGCCCTGGGCCAGTCTTCCTCAGCAAAAAGAGGCGGATTGACAGATGTTAGCTCAGGGCTGATCTTCCTTACAAAAAAAAAACCAAAAAACTTTTTTATGTAATTCTCAGTGTATTCTTCATAAATTCTGAGTAAAATTACTTATCCTGGTTTATAACTACCATTGAAAATGAGAGAAAAGACAAAGAATTGTGTACAAAATTGTGTACAAATGTGTAGGAATCTGTAGGATTTAAATGCATAGAGAAATCATTCCAGTTCAGAAAGGGAGAAACATGACTACAAGAATGGTCAAAATCGTAGGTGTGCTAAATGCCACAGGCGCAGGTATATACAGTTGTATATACAGTGAAGCCACCACAGACGGGTCCAACTAACGCACATGTGTTAGCAGTGGAGACTGTACAGCTCATGCCTTTTCCTGGGGTAAGGGAGGAAGCTGCTACTCAGGCCTAGCTAGTCATTCACTTATGAAAATGCATGTCCGAGGTAGCCAGAATCTCTGATTTTCCAAGAGAATCTAGAAATCTCAAGTAAGCATAATGCCGAAATTATTAAAATATTTCAAAAAACAAATAAATAAAATGAAAGCCAAAAGAAAAAAAATGGACCTGGTGGAAAACCAATTAAAAACCTCTGCACGGGAATGCCTTTTGAAAGACAATGAGAAGCGCATCTTTCGATCTGGATCTGTCTTTATTATTGGTTTGTGACAAGAAGTAATTCAGAAAATAAATTTGGATAAGTGACATGAGGTTATAGGGTTTGGAAGTGAGATCTTTCCACCTATATGAAATGCTCTGTGACCATGTCCATACATGTAAATTCAAATCTTTCTCTAATTCTTTTCTACTATGGAAGGTCAGGACTTGAAAGCTAGGATTTGATAGTTTGGACATAATAGTACAAAGCTGTAAGTGTGAAAAAGCTCGCATGTAGAGCAAGAAGCTGTGAAAAATTACAGAAGCCCAATATCATGCTTACAAACAAATCTAAAAGCTCTGTAATTTATTGCAATTTTACTATCACTATAACAAAATTAATCTTAATTATAGTATTGCTGTCATGCTTTCTTTTAATTGTGTGTTATCAAAAGAAATGCCACATTATTAAATCTGAATTTATTGTTTGGACCTATATTAACTTTCCAACAGAACAACATAAGTTTATTTCACAAAAAAAGTGTTATTTAAATTTTCTACAAAAAATTATTTGAATAGGTTTATAATTATATAATTATTTTTGTAGAATTTTTCTTTTCAAATACAGGTGAGGTTGCCTAGGGATTCACACAAATGCTTCGTGGCGCACTGATGAATGAAGATAATGGGAAATCTGAGCAGACAGAGTCTCAGATCCTTCACTCCGTTCCAACCTGTACACAGCTTGAAAACCACTGATTTGCAATTATTTCATTTTTATTTGTAATCTGCTTATCATTTCTTCATTTTTGAACACGGTAATTTTTAAAGGAGTATTAAGAGAACAGAAACAACTCTTGGGGAAGAAATTACAACAGAAACTTAGTAAAAGTTTAATAGAAGAATTGAAAGATAAAATTATTTACTCCACAGAAAGTAGCAAAATAAATAAATAAATAGATGGTGGTAAAAAGAGAGTCCATGGTTGGAAGTCCATAAATAATAGCTAAAATTGCAAAACCAAAAAAGGAACAATATGAAACTGTTCTTTAGTATTATTTAACTAAATGGGGATAAACAGCAAACAAATTTGATAAAAAAAAATTGGGAATGATTTTCTCTGGAGAAGTGGAAATAGGCCAGGTACTGCTGCGTGCACGTGTTTGTGTGTGTGCCTATGCGTGTGTTTTAAGAAGGCATGTAGAATTATTTAATTTAGGAACAGTCCTAAAAATAGACTCCTACAAATAAACACAAAGTCAAACAAAGGTAGGTCAAGAACTATTAATACCAGAATGATAATCATTTATCTGCTTCCTAGCTTTATAGTATTTATTGAGCATTTACTCTATTCTAGACCCTATTCTGGATTTTGTGGAAACAAACAACCAACAAATTTGCCCTCATCTGACTTATATTCCAATGCAAGAAGACAAACAATCTATGCATTTGTAATGTACATTGCATATTAGTGAATATAAATGGAGTGAAAGAGAACAAAGCAGGGCTGGAGGAAAAGGAATGGACAGAAGCTACAGTCAAGAAGTTTGTGACTTTCCACAGTAGTTTCCACGGTTAACATAACTTTGCCCCATCTCATTTGTAGCTTCCCTCTATCTGTACACTTATTTTCTAATAAAGTGGCTATCCTTTGCTGCATATTTCTTTTACATACCTGTTTTTGCTCCTTCGAATCTAGTTTAGTCAGTGCTTTGGCCATTATGAGTTCTTCATGCCATTTTTTCTACTTCACGACATTTGTGGTTTAATTATCTCTGCTAAATCTGAAATATTACCCATTTAATTTTTAAGAGTAAGATTCAAGATGGCCCTGCTGGTCGTTGTTGAAGCTATTCAGACCAGTTCTCTTCAATGATAGCGTCACATGTTATGAATTAACTGTTCATGGGTCAAGTGTCTATCCACGAGCGAATCAGTTGTGGCTGTGGCACATGGTGCAATTCATTATTAAGACTGTGCCTAAACAAAGCCCATAGGCAAGGAAGATTACTAAAAAGGAACATATATGGTGGCATGATACTGAAATAGAGTCTTGGAAGAAAATGCATTAAAAGCAGAAAATCTATATTAATTCTATATTAATTGATAAAATTATATTTCCATCTATAAATTGTTTAAATTAAAATTAATTTCACCTTTTTCATTGCTCTTTTCCTACTTTTCTTTCAATCTCTCCCTCCTTGTCTGTCTCTCTTTCTTTGTCTCTGATCTATTACCTGTTTTTTTTCTTCTTGATCACTTTATTTAGTAAATTTTTTACTAAAAAGAGATAGTTTTACAAAATGACTTACTTTTCAGATGACTGAATGCCCTATTTGCTCAAAATACTTAGCAATGTCTCATATAGTAAAAGCCCATGGTATCTTTTGAAAAGAATATTCGAGACTTTGGATAGATAGAGAAGTGTTTAAAAAAAGCAGCCTAACCTAACTACTTACGTCGCTGATAAATCTTAATACTTCACCCTACTTCTGTAATAATAATAATCTTTTCCTTTAAATCAATGTTCAATAACTATTATCAACAAGTAAGAGCATGGACTTGGTCCTGCTGGGATAAATCATAGTAAATGTATCAGAAATGCTACACATTTTCCCCTCAAATAATTTTCCCAGAAAGTGTTTCAACTACTTTAAAAGTATTTTATAAAAACATATTTTTATAGCTACATTGTGTTAGAAATGAACCAATTTTATGTAAATGAACATTCTGCATTCTGCAGATAAAGCATGCTAATTTTAACAATTTCAGACATCTGTGACAGAATTTCTAAACTACCCAACTGGATTAAGCTGACAAATATGAAAAAGTAATACATGGTTAGTCACCTTTTAATTCTTACATTTACATTAAACTACCACTTCAAAGGGCAAGGGTAATTTCACACTTTTAAAGTTTTAAATAGCTTTTATTTCAACTTAAACAAAATATGCCAATATTGAAACACAGTTATAATGATTGTTTTTTTACTTTTTATGACTTCTATTTTAAAATATATTGAATAATATAACTTTCTCCACCCAGACAACTAACACCCATAGAGTTCTGTGAATATTATTATCTTGAAGCTCTTTATTTCCAAGATTTTCTGGGTTGAAAATGTGCACATCTAGGAGCAGATTTTTAATACTATAGGTATAAGTTTTCCCTTAAAAACTGTTGTCGTTATTGTACAATGCCTAATTATATAAAATTTACATGTTTGAGTAGATGATTATAGTGTATGCTTAAGTCACATTCACAAACATGTGAATAAGAGTATTCACAAGTTTATACCACCTAATATGTGCCAGACATTTTTTGTAAACAATTTGCCTATATGAACTCATTTAATCCTCACCACCACTCCATGAGGTAGGTCCTATTAATTTCATACTCATTTTACAGTAAACTGAGAAACAGAGAGTTTATGTAACTTACTAAGGTCACCCAATTAGTGCATGTTCCCAGGTTCAAAAGCAGACTGTCTGCCTTAAAAATCTTACAAGATAGATGCTTTAGAAACAGTAAAGGAAAGTAGTTTGTGATAAGAAGTTTTACATTTGCTCATATCTTGTGGTTTATAGCGTATTTGAATACTAAAATTATAAATGATTCATGTAATATTTTTTTCTTACATGTGACATTTAAGTATCATTATGTTTATGTCTTAAGAGAAAATTATTTTCCTTTAAAAACAACTCTAATGAAAGTCAATGCCAAAATAGATTTAAACTATTTGCCTTCAATATCATATATAACGATTTGTGCCATTCGGTATAATGAAAATTGAAAGGAAAATGAGACCTATTTGCAGAAGTTATTTTCCATTAAGTTCAAAATTCTTTCCTTTTCTTTAAGTAATTATTAATACATATTTTAAGTTAATGACTAATTTTCATTTTGCGAACTCCTGCACGCATGGCCACTTGAATAACAATTAAATTTCAGGCTTTCTGGTTAGTTTGGAAGAAGGAGCAGTTGAGAGATGCTACTTCCTTGCCCCTCAAGTTACCCTGGGGAAACTGTAGAATTGGCAAGGATTCATGGATTTTAGGAAGCGAAAAAATAGTCTATGAGTACATGATGGCTAAAGGCAATGGTGTCTTGTAGCCATTCATACCAGCCAGCTATAGCTGATTATTGGAATTCCAGGGACTTTAAGAGCCAAATAAATCTCTGATATCTTTAAATTACACATGATAGAAATAATTACACCATGGAATCAGCAAACATTGCAAATCAAGACTATTTTTTTTTTTTGAGAACCCATTACTAAATATTTTCCAGCACTACCCTGATTAGAGAACTGTCTTCCTGAAGCTTCAGGATGAAAAGAGGTGGGCGTCAATGCCTTCCAGCCAAAGACCATTAAGAGCACACCTTAAGAGTTTTTCAAGTCAGAGGACCTCTGCAAAGAAGAAGTTCCACCCTGAGGAACTGCAGGGCATCTCAGTACAAGAGTGTTAGAAAGGAGATAATAAAAGATTTAGTTTTGTGTTAGATTAATTTCAGGCATGGTATAGGATGAGGTGATTTTCTCTGGATTGGATGTTGTAAGGAGATGGAGGTTATTATATGATTGAGTACCTCAATTAGTCATATCTAAAAGGAGAGAAAACTTGATTGAGGCTAATGCTGAATTTTGTAAAGAAGCAACAGTCACTCACCTTATCTGGGAAAGGGGGATGGTTGCTATTTTGTGACCTGTTCTTGTTTTGTCTGTGTTAGGACATGATTATGGAGTGGTCTTTTTGTCTTGGTACATCAGGGTTGAGTGGCTTTCTCTCATGTTAGTGTTCTGTGAAATTTCTGTTCAACAAGAGAAGAATAAGGCCTAGCTGATGATACTAAGCTAGCTCCCGGATTTGAGAGGCAGCTTTTCTCTTTCACGTGGCAGTAAAATGTTTAAATCCTATACCAGTCTTTCCCCTGTCCCATGGGAAAATCATTTTCTGCCCTTTCACCACAAAAATCCAGTAGCAACAGTACTGGTCTTTGTTCCCAAGTGAGGATAATGTTAAGTCAGCACCAAAGTCCTCCTAATGTGAGTAGCGACAGGCTACAGACTATCACTTTCCCAGCCCTACTGACTGATTATAAGATAGGTCGGCCATCTCCTTGAAAAGCAGCTGCTGCTTTATAAGAGTTTAAAAGCAAAACTCAGATTAGAGAAATTTCCTGCTGGAGTGCCAGGAGGAGTGGGCACCACGAACAACAATTGTTGCTTTCCTCCCCACTCATTGAATTAATCAGTGGAGAGAGTGACTCCAATCTTGGCAGTGACAGGCATCCCATAGGAACATGTTCACATCCCAATTAACCCAGCACCAGAGGAATACGAATACCACAAAGAAAGATGACAAAATGAATGGTTAATTTATTCGTTCATTCAACAAATACTCATTCAGGGCATGCTACATGCCAGAAACTTTTCTAGGTGTTAAGAAATACGTGAGTTAAATACATCAGTTTTTCTAAAAAGGCAAAAATGTCCAAGTTTGTGGAACATGCATTCTAGTAGAGTGAGGCAGACAATAAATATAAAAATAAGTAAGTTTATTTTAGGAGATAATAAGTAGCATGGAAAAATAAAACAGGGTATAGGAGATCAGGAGGCTAGTCAGGGTAGAGATTACAGTTTTTAATGGATTGATCACTGCATGCCACACTATAAAAGAGACTTTTGAGTAAAGATTTAAATGAGGAGGATGTGTAAGCAATACAGTTATATGATTAAAAACAATTTGAGCCTTTAGAGAAAGCCAGTACAAATACTGGGGAGTAATCATGTCTGCCTTGATTGGGGAATGTATTCGTTTACGACAAACTGGGTGCCTTAAAACAACAGAAATTTATTCTTTCACAGTTCTGGAGGGCAGAAGTCCTAAATCAAGGTGTTGGTAAGACCAAACTCCCTCCAGAAGCTCTACAAGATATTCAGTTCCTTGCCTATTCCAGATTCTGATGACACCAGGAGTCTCTTGGCTTGTGGCTGCATCACTCCAATCTCTGCATCTATCTTTACGTGGCTTTCCTCACTGTATGCCTTCTATTCTGCTGTCTTTTATAAGGACACTTGTCATCGGATTTAGGGCCCACGTGGATAACCCAGGATGATCATATCTTGAGATCCTTAACTACATCTGCAGAAATACTTTTTGCAAAATAAGGTCACTTTTGCTGTTTCCTGGACCTGAATGTATCTTTTGGGGGGGCTATCATTCAACCCACTCCAGGGAGTGAGTAATAGGTCAGTGTGGTTGAACCTGCATGAGGAAAGCAAAGAATAAAGGATGAGTTCATAGAAATATGAAGGGTTTTGTAAGGCCTTAGGCAATAATGAGAACTCTGTGATTTTCTCTGAAATAAATAGAGAATCTCTGAATTTGAGCAGAGGATTAAAATGACCTGATTTCTATTTTTCTCAGGATCTCTTAGGCTGTTATGTTGGGAAGAGGCTGATGGAGGATGTGGCAGAAACAGGGACCAGTTAGGAAACTACTGCAGTAATCTTAAGGAGAAATGATGGCATCAATTCAGAGAAAGTAACAGAAATAGTAGAAATGATTAGTTTTTGGATATATTTTGAAGAAAGATCTAGTTGAATTTTCTGAAAAAAACAATGTGGATTACTAGAAGGTGAGAGAAGACAAGGATGGCTACAATGTTATTGTCATAGGAAATAGAAGGAAGGAATTGGCATGATTAAAAATGGAGAAGATGATTGTTAGAGCTTGAGGTGGGTAGTTAAAGATCTGAAGTATTATTGGAAGAGATTAAGAGAAATAGATGGTTCAAGAATTTAAAATAAATTTAATTAGGAATATAAATAGAGATATTGGCAGTTTGAAGAAAAGCACAAAATCACTAAAAAAGAACCAAGAGGAAATATTGGGTATGGAAAATATAATAATTGAAATAATATAATGTGGCAAATGGATGAAATAAATCACTGAATAGATATAGCTAAAGAAGAAATTACTGAATGGAAGAAAGATTAAGCAACTTACCAAAATATCCACAAGAAAGAAAAAGAAACAGCAAACATAAAAGAAAAGTTTAGAGATACAAAAACTAAGAATCAAATATAAACACCTTTATAACATGACACCATAGACAGAATAACAAAAAAAAAAGGATTTAAACAAAAATGAAGACAAAAGATGGTAACTGAAAACCTCAGATTGAAAGACCTCAGGGAGAACCCAGTGGGAGAGATATGCAAAACCCTACAACTAGACCCATTTTACTAAAACCTAAGAACAAATACCAGATGTGTATTCCTTAAAGTAAAACCAAATAAAAAAGCAAAACTAAACTTCCTAGGAGCAAAAGCACATCATTTACAAAGGTTTGAGAATCAAATTGACATTAGGCTGCTCAACAGCATCACTAGATACATACAAGAACACAATTCTTATTTACATATGTATTTTGTAAGGAAATTTTGAATAAACAAAAAAAGACTACTAGGTGTCTCCAGTGGAATACTATGCATTGTTTCCAGGACGTCCTTCAGATTAACTGATTCTAGACTTTTATTTCCTTTAAGCTAATTTACAACTTTGTAAATTGTAGGTAATTGAAAGTTATGTAAAATACTTCTTATCTCTGAACATGCAAACAAATTTTGTTCAGTGGAGATTCAATAGATTTTCTTCTCTTCCCTCATCCCCTACCCTTGGAAAAAGCCAGTTTGCAGTTCATTTGTAAATTCATTTCAATATTTCTTTACCCAAAATAAATTTGTGTTTCTTTCAATTCTCTTTTGAACTGGCTACAAAATCTCCCTTGTTCCTTCGCTAATACTGAGTTAAATAAATCTTTAATAAGAGTTCATCTTCTATCTGAATGAGAATCATGATTTTACTTTTTTGGAAGATTATTCTGTAACAGTTTTGGAAGTCTCCCACTGAGATTCCCAATGGAGTCATTCACCTGACGGAGCAAATAAACACTGCTGCCAGGGAAGGACCCCTCGTGGGCTGCTAGAGCCCAGGCACATCTTTTCTTGACTCCTTGAGGTGAATCCAAATAGCAGTAGAATTTTGCTGATTCTCTGTTTTTCCAATTCCAGTTTTCTTTTCTATGTATTTTCTTTTTTTATGGCCAATAAGTTGCAGCAGTGTTTAGGAATTTGGATCTATGTCTTGTTCATTTTACAATCTCTGTAAATGTGTTGATGGTTTATGAAGACCTATTAACTGCTTGATAGAGGTGATGATAGAGAATGTGGTTTATTGGCTTTTTTGTTTGTCTACTTGTCTATTTTGAGCTCAAATCTATTAGAAATTTTTGACTGCTGTTAAGAAAAACTCTTTCATGTCTTAATTTGTGATCTTCTGTGTTTTTGTGTTTACTATTGACTGCAGACTAGAAATATGAAATTGTAGCTATAGATTATCTTTCTGTCTGCAAGTGTGTCTGTAATTCAGAAAGATCTTTACCTCTCAAAGTATGAACGTGCAATATTTTCCCTGAAATGTATTAAGAAATTAGCCTATAGTCTCTTAGAGTAAAGAAGTGCTGTTCCGATTGATTTACAGAGAAAAAGAAGCACTTATATAAACATTAAATTTCTAAAATTCACAGATAATAAGAAAATTGTACTTCTAATAATTGAAATATGCTATAATTAAAAGATAAAGAAAGTACTTTTATATAAACTAACCCAGAAACTTTAAAGAATCTAACTTCACATAAATTAAGTAAAAGTTTGGCAAAAAAATAATTTGCTAATTTGGGTTTAATAAAAATAGCTATGCTTTCTCTTACTGAATAGTTTAAGAATGGCTTTTTATTCTACCTAGTATGATTATTCTACATGGGTATGATTTTTTAAAACTTGTACAGGTTTACAGATCAAATAAGTAACATAACACATAAATGTTAAAGATTATTAAAAATGTAAATATGTATTAAACTAAATTTAATCATTATTATAACAAATTCAACAATGATTAGGTTTGTAGTATGTCAATTTGAAGATGATTTTCAAGATCTCTAGGTAATCTGAAACCTTGGGCTGATTTAATTGAGTTAATTAATGGGTATTCCTTGGCTATCTAGATAATTTCTAAGATAGACCATAGAACCATTGACTACTACTCATAAGTTTAAGTTTATATAATTTAATCTTTGTTTTTTATACTACAAAAAGTGTATGCCTTAGGCCCATGTTAATGAAAAAATTCATTTTTGCCACTTTGAGAAGTTGTATAAGGGATATTTGTGTCTGCAGAAAGTTATGTTATGTGCATTCAGGACTTCTGTTTATAGGCTAAAGTGCTGCTGCATGACAGACACATCTCAATTATCCATCACTCACACCTTCAGATTTTTCTTTAAAATAGAAGTTAGTTACTTTGGCTAAGAGTTATTCTCAAAGTGGTTGAGACTATACTGGGAGCAACAGTGAAGAGAAAAAAATAAACTCTGTTCACTAGAGGTGTTAGAAATAATTAACCTTATTTGACATGTTATTATTGATGAGTAGGATGAACACTGTTGTCAAATTAGAAGAGATGCTCTGCCTTCCCTAGGTTAAATTTGTATAGATAAAATGTTACTTATATAAATATTTCATAAGTTGTCTCTTTTACGAGAATGTGGGGAAATACCACATCCCTGTATTTCTCAGTGCTCCTGCAAATGCCCTAGCCTCCTGAGACATGGACAAGTATACTATGTGAAGCTAGAGAATGCTTGCTTTCACTTCTCTCAGAAATATTTTATATACCATGAGAGGTTAGATCTGTAGTCATTTATCTCTGATCTGTCATTTATGCTCTGTCTCTGACCTGTCATTTATGATCTGTCTCTGACCTGTCTACATCTGATCTGAAAGGAAAATAAGCATCTATTAGCTCCCCTAGAAAGCCAAGCGATTACAGCCTGGACTAGGTCCCCAGGTTTAGCCACAAGGAGGACTGAAGCACTCTCTCTAGGTATTTACATGTCAGGAGGGATGAAGCCCAGAGTTATGAGGCATCTCAAGCTTGTAAAAGCCGGTGACATTCAGGTTCACTTGGCTCTTAGAAAGGTTCATTTACATATCTAAAAAGATTAGGGTGAAAATCCTTTCCTTCAAGCCTCAAACAGTGAAAGTTCTTATTTTTCCATCTCCTTTTAGGTGAAGAGGGAGGACAGAGATCTCCCCTCAGCATATAAACGGAGAAGACATGCTCTTTGTCTCTCATCTTCAGGGTGTAATCCTCTCATCACGTTACCCTCAGGACTAAGGTGTGGAGACTGATGGTACAATGTCACTCAGGCTGTTGATCTGGTTGTGTCAATAAAGAACTCTTTTCCCTGGCCATACTGTGCAAGCAGGGTAATATCTCACACCCTTCACCGTTCTCTACAAAACAGGGACTTTCCCAGAAATTGTCAGTGTTCATAATGTTTCTGTTTAACAGAGTCCTTGTGATTGTTAATATTAGATAATAAGAGCTAAGCGTTAGCAGACATAACATAGTTATTATTTAAAATGCTTACTTGACTTCAACCTCACTTCTTATAAATTTAGCATCTTCTAAACTAGTTCTTTTTAATTAGGGATGTGTGTCTAAATTACCCATAATGATATTTTATGTAAATACAGATGTTTAGATTCTACTCCAGACTTACTGAATCACTTTGTTTGATATTCTTGATATAGTCTTGGTATTTTCTTGGTATGTTCTTGATATACTATGTATATTGCCTCAGGATTATTTTATGTTGTATCAAAAATTTTTCCTCTACAAAAATTATGTTCATCAATTTTTATAAATTAGTTGTAACATTCACTGACTTCTTTGAAAATAGGCTTAATCATTGCCCTTAATGACATCTTGCCCAATTTGGGGGTAGTAAATATTTTACATGCTACAGAAACACTCATTTCCTTGTTACTTACATTATTTTTGTGGTGAATTTTCATCATGACTTTCATACTTGAAAATTATCAGTAATAAAGTAATCATGAGTGTATTCAGTGTCTGTCATTTACATATAGATTTTATTTGACTCTGATGCCATCCTAAAGGCCCTGCATCAGCTATAGACCAGAGTTTCTTTCTTCATCAAAGAAAGACCATCTCAAAACTCTGTGAAAAGGACTCTATCAGGTACCTTAAACCAATGACACTTCAAAGAATAGATTTTGAGTATAGACTTCTGATGTTATTGTTTGGACAACATTAAAACCATACCACTGTGCTGTCAGGATACTCAGCTCCCTTTAGAGTTAGTGTTAATCCAAGATCCAGGAGAACAATAATTAATTACATAGACCCCAGTGAACTGATGAAGGAAATTTAATTACGTAATTTATTTGAAATCTTGTTGGCGCCATTTTAATGTTCTATTTTTTTAATACATAAGGAAGTCCTTTCTTTTTCTTCTTAAGCTATCTCCAGCACATAACTATTTAATAAAATCTGCTTTTGAAAACTAAAATGAAACATTTAAAAATTATATCTATCTATAAAAAATCTACAGCAAGCTTCATGGTAAGAGACTCAAAGCTTTCCCACTAAGATCAGGTACAAGGTAAGGATGTCCTCACTCATTACTCCTTCTCATCATCGTACTAGAAGTCCTTGCTAATGCAATAAGGCAAGAAAAGAAAAGAAAATATATACAGATTGGGAAAGAAGAAATAAAACTGCCTTTATTTACAGATGACATGATCATCTATGTAGAAAATCCAAAAGAGTTGACAAAAAGCCCTTTGTCACTAATAAGCAATTATAGCAAGGTTGCAGGATATAGTTAATATACAAAAGTCAATTGGTTTCTTGCATAACAATTATGAGCAAGTGGAATTTGGAATTAAAACCATAGTGGAATTTACATTAGCACCAAAAATTAAAAAAAGAAATACATATACATCTAACAAAATATGTACAAGATCTATATGAGGAAAACTGTAAAACGCTAATGAACAAAATCAGAAAAGAACTAAATAAATGGAGAGATATTTCATGTTCATGGATAGGAAGACTAAATATTGTCACGATGTCAGTTCTTCCCAAATTGACCTATAGATTCAACGCATTCCTAATCAAAATCCCCACAAGTTACTTTGTGATATTGATAAACTGACTCTAAAGCTTCTATGGAGAGGCAAAAGACCCAAAATAGTCAACACAATATTGAAGAAGAAAGTCACAAAACCTACACTACCCAACTTCAAGACTTACTATAAAGCTATAGTAATCAAGAGTTATTTTTTCTTTTCCTCTTTCATTTAAACTTTTTTATCTTGAAAAACCTATCATGAGATAATCCAAAGTGAAATATGAGGTAGTGCTGAAAGATGAGGCCTGCCAGGTGGGAAGAAACTCAAACAATTACTGGGGAAGAGCAAAGAACAGGTACAAATAGCACTGTTGTTAATGATAACTAGACTAAAGGCAGAAGGATGTCTAGCAGCTGAAGTGCACAAAGATAAAATGAAAGTCTGATGCTGTACAACACACACAGTTGGAACAAGGAATGTGAGAAGCATGAACCAAGGTAAACTGGAAATTGTAAAGCAAGAAATGGAACATTTAAATATCTCAGTGCTTGGTGTTAGCAAACTAAAGTGGACTGGAATGGGACACTTTCAGTCAGATAACTTCAAAGTGTTCTACTCCGGAAATGACAAACTCAGAAGAAATTGAGTGGCTCTAATACTGAGGCAAGATGAAGCACAGGCAGTTAGAGGCTATAATGCAAGTTCTGACTGAATAATATCAATCAGACTTCTGAGAAAACCTGTGGACATAACCATGATAGACGTCTCTGCTCCAACTATAGGTGCTGAAGAAGATGAAATTGAAAGTTTTCACACACGTATCCAGGAAGAAATTGATCATACACCAAAAAGATGACATGCTGATAATTATAGGTGACTAGAATGAAAAGTGGAAAATAAAGTGGAATTAAACATTGTTGGAAAATTTGGACCAAGGGTCAAAAATGAAGCAGGAGACTGACTTGTGGATTTCTGTGAAGCCAACAATATGTCCATTGTAAATACATGCTTTAAGCAACCAAACAGATAACTGCATACATGGACATTACCAGATGGCTAATATAGAAATCAAATAGACTGTGTAACTGGAAGCAGGAAGTAGAGAATCTGTACTCTCTCTGCCAAAACAAGACCAGGAGCAGATTGTGGTACTGACCACAAACTGCTAATATCAAACATCAGAATAAAGCTGAAGAAGAGAGCTAAAAGAATCGCAGCGCTAGGGGCTGGCCCAGCGGTGTAGCGGTTAAGTGCATGTGCTCTGCTGCGGCGGCCTAGGGTTCACAGGTTCAGATCCCAGGCACGCACTGACGCACCGCTTATCAAGCCATGCTGTGGCGGCGTCCCATATAAAGGAGAGGAAGAAGGGCACGGATGTTAGCCCAGGGCCAATCTTCCTCAGAAAAAAGAGGAGGATTGGCATCAGATGTCAGCTCAGGGCTGATCTTCCTCATAAAAAAAAAAAAAAAAAGAATCACAATTCCAAAATACAATGTAAACAACATTTCCGATGAATGTAAAGTCCACAGGAAGAACAGAATTAAGTTGCATGCTTAAACTTAAACTGACCAAGAACCAGAACAACTAGGACTAAAACCAGAAATATAACTAAGGAAGAATGTGAAAACACAATGCCTGGAGTAAAAAGAAAAGAAAAATCAAGATGGATGACAGAAGAAACATTAAAAATTGTTAAGGACAGGCAAGAGGCAAAAGTAAAAGGTGACAAAAGTAGGGTTGAAATACTGAATGCAGTTTTTTGGAAACTGTCACAAAGAGATAAAGAGAAATGCTATAATGGTCAATGCAAAGAGATAGAAGAAAACAATAAAAAAGGAAGAACAAGAGGTCTTTTCCAGAAGATTCAAGAAATCAAATGGAAACTTAAACCTAGATTAGGAATGTTAAATGACCAATAGGGAAGCACATTATCTGATGAGGAGAAAGTAAAGAGAAGGGGGAAACAGAATACTAAAGATTTACACAGAAGAGAGAAAAGGATGACAGATTCTTTTGAAGAAGATTCTTATGAGGAAGAATCTATAATTATAGAAAGTGGAGTGAAAGCTACCCTGAAAGTACTGGGAAGAAATAAGTCACCAGGGTAGATAGGATATCAATAGAATTGTTTCAAATCACAGAAATTGAATCTATCAAAATCCTAACAAGAATACGCCAACAAATATGGAAAATAAAACAAAGGCCCACAGACTGGAGATGTTCAATATATATCCCAATCCCCAAGAAAGGAGATGTCAAGGAGTGCAGTAACTACCAGGCCATTGCTCTAATTTCCCACACAAGGAAAGTGATGCTCAAAGTGCTGCAACAAAGGCTTTTACCTTATATAAAGCAGGAAATGCCTGCTGTCCAAGCTGGACTTTGAAAAGGAGGAAGCACATGAGATCTAGTTGCTATTATTTGTTGGCTACTGGAGTGCTCCAAAGAACTTCAGAAAACGGTTAGTCTATGTTTCAGAGATGACAGTAAAACCTTCGACTACAGGGATCATGAAAAGCTATGGGCTGCTTTGAAAGAAATGGGCGTGCCTCAACACTTGATTGTCCTGATATGTAAACTGTATTGTGGACAAGAAGCCACTGTCAGGACAAGACATGGAGAGACAGAATGGTTTCCTATAGGCAAAGGTGTCAAACAAGGGTGCATTTTATCTCTCTATCAGTTTAATCTGTATACCGAATATGTCATATGAAAAACTGGGCAAGACTCAGATAAAGTAGGAGTGAAAATTGGTAGAAGAAATATCACAATCTAAGATATGCAGAGGACACCATCTTACTGGTTGAAAGCAGCGATGACTTGAAATCACTTCTGACAAAAGTGAAAGAAGAATGTGCCAAAACAGGGCTGCATTTGAACAACAAGAAGACAAAAATCATGACTACAGAAGAACTACACAGCTTTAATGTAGACAATCAAGACATTGAAATTGTTGAAGATTTTGTTTACCTTGGTTCAGTCATCAATATAAATGGAGACTACAGCCAAGAAATCCAGACAAGACTGAGACTTGGAAGGGCAGCAATGAAAGAATTAGGAGAGATCATCACGTGTAAGGGAGTGTCATTAGAGACTAAGGCCAAGATTATCCACATTCTCGTGTTCCCAATTACTACGTACTGGTGTGAAAGCTTGACAGTGAGGAAGGCTGACAAGAAAAAAATTTATCCCTTTGAAATACGATCTTGGAGGAGAGCTCTACAGATACCCTGGACTGCTAGAAAGGCAAACAAGTGGGTCCTAGAGTAAATTAAGTCTGAACTATCACTGGATGCAAAAATGATAAAACTGCGGCTGTCCTACTCTGGGCACATAATGAGAAGGCAGGATTCTTTGGAAAAGACAATAATGCTGGGAAAAGTAGAAGGCAGCGGGAAAAGAGGAAGACCAAATATGAGATGGATTGGCTCCATAAAGCAAGCCATAGGCATGAATGTACTGAAGCTGAGTAGGCCTTTTGAGGATAGGACATTGTGGACATCACTCATTCATAGGGTTGCCAGGAGTTGGAGCTGACTTGATGGCATGTAACAAGAACAACCAAAAGTGTGGTATTGGTGAAGAATAGACAAATAGATCATTTACATGCAACAAAATGAATCTAGATACAGACTTTACACCATTCCCCAAAATTAACTCAAAATGGATCATAGACCTAAATGTAAATCTAAAACTACAAAATTCCTAGAAGGTAACATAGGAGAAAACCTGGATAATCTGGGTATGGTGATCCCTTTTTAGATACAACACCAAACTCACAATCCATGAAAGAAATAATTGATAAGCTGGACTTCATTAAAATTAGAAACTTCTTTCTGCAAAAGACAATGTCAAGAGTATGAGAAGATAAGCCACAGATTGGGAGAAAATATTTGCAAAATACACATCAGATAAAGGACTGTTGTTCAAATATATAAAGAATTCTTAAAACTCAACAGTAAGGGAAAAAAAAACCTCGATTAAAAAATGGGCCAAAGACTTTAACAGACACCTCACCAAAGAAATATACGGATGGCAAATAAGCAAATGAAAAGATGTTCCACATCATGTCATCAGGGAAATGGGAATTAAAACAGCAGTGAGATAAGACTACATACTTACCAGAATGGCTAAAATCTGGAACATTTCTAACACCAAATGATGGCCAAGACATAGAGCAAAAGGAGCTCTCATACATTGCTGGTGGGAATGCAAAATGGTACAACCATTTTGAATACATTTTGGCAGTTTCTTACAAAGCGAAACATACTCTTACCATATGATGCAGCAATCACACTCTTAGGTATTTTCCTAAAGGAGTTGAAAATTTATGTCCACACAAAAACCTACACGCAGATATTTATAGAAGCTTTATTCATGATGGCCAATACTTGAAAGAAACCAAGATGTCCTTCAGTGAGTGAATGGATAAATAAACTCTGCACATTCAGATGATGGAATATTATTTGGAGCTAAAAAAGAAATGAGCTATCAGCCATGAAAAGACATGGAGGACCTTAAAGGCATATCGCTAAAGGAAAGAACCCAATCTGAAAAGGCTGCATACCGTATGATTCCAGCTGGATGAAATTCTGGAAAGGCAAAACTATGGAGACAATAAAAAGATTAGTCGTTGCCAGGGCTAGAGGAGAGTGGGGAGAGATGAAAAGGCAAAGCACAGAGGATTTATACAGCGGTAAAAATACTCTGCATGATATTATAGTGATGGATGTACATTTGTCCAAACCCATAGAATGCACAACACCAAGAGTGAACCGTAATACAAACTACAGACTTTGGGTGATTACAACGTGTCGATGTAGGTTCATTCTTGTAAAAAATGTACTGCTCTAGTGATTGATGTTGATAATGGGGAGGCTATGCATGTGTGGGTCAGCGGGTATACAGGGTATCTCTGTACTTCCCTCTCAATTTTATTATAATCCTAAAACAGCTCTAAAAAAACTGGGTTAAAATATATGTATTTGATTCTCACTGACATCTCATCATCCACAATTCGGAATATTCTTATTGAATATCCTTACTTTTTTATGGTGGTGATTATTCAATAACAACAATGTTAAGTAATAATTTGTCCTCTATTTTACTAGGATAAATTGGAAATATAAAGCAACTAAGACCTTGCCTTGAATGTCATTTGACAATAGTGATTATTTAATCAGATACGATTAACCGTTTTCTAAAAACTAAGGTTTACTTTATGGAACCAAAGCCTGCAAAGCCCACCAAGAAAACCGGCCTGCTGCCTGACGTACGGGGTTCTCTGCCTTACAGACGATAGGAAGGATCACTTCCTGGCCAGTCAAAGAAGCTGACACTTTAGAAATATCAAGAAGAGAGGGATTCAAACAAGTTATAAACACAGGAGGTGAAATCTGGAGGAAAGTTTATTAAGCTTGGCTTTCTTATTTTGTGATAGCAAATAACAAAGGTTTTTAAAAGTCAAATTTGAGATTCCTTATGAAACCTTTCAGCATAGCATACCTAAGAAGGCCCATAGGTAAATTAATGCTCTTGCTGCCTGCACGTATTTAAATAAACAGGACATACGTAACAAAACCCTCCTTATTTTGCCAACCAGAATAATATTTGTATGGTATTATTTTCATAAAAAGGAAAGAATACTGTAAGGAAAGTTAGAATAAACAAAAAAGATTATGGGGCATCTCTAATGAAAAACTGAGTATCGAAAGGACTCATCCTTCTGGTGCTATCTGATTATTTAGTTGCTTTTGAGCTATTTTACAACTCTTTGAGTTGTAGATAACTGATAGCAGTACAAACTCATTCCTGTTTATGCACATGCAAATGAATCCTGTCCAGCGAAGCTTCAACTGACAACTCTCTCCATGGGAAGAAAGCCAGTTTTGCATCCATGTGTGAATTTATTACAACTTTCTTCACGACGTATAAATTGTGCTTCTTTGATTTCTCCTTTGATCCCTTTGTGACATGTGCCTGATTCTCTCATTAGTAATGAGTTAAATGAAATCTTTAACGTGTTCATTTTATGAAATGATCTTTTAACTCTCTTCCTTTAGTTCTCTCTGTCTTTCTCTTTATACATTCATCCCCCCCCACCCACACACACACACATAGTATTGAGGGGAAAAGAAACTTGAACTTACAGTTTTATATTGAACACAATATGATTCATATTTAATACTGGGATAGTTCTATTCTTGAGTATATGAGGCCTCAGAAATCCTGCTATGAAAAAATTCTTAATAAAAACATTCTTGGAGGAAGTATTCTAATAAGAAGAGAAACAAATTCAGGAGAATGCTGAAGTCATATAGGAATTAAGACAAATATATTGATAATACTTACTGTTATCTAAAACAAGCAAATAAATAAAAACTTACCTCTACTCTAAAAATCTAGGTGAAAAAAAAGGAAAAACAAGTACATTTCCTTTTAAATGCCGTATTAGTTGTCTTTTTTTTTCTTTTGATTATAAACTTGATTTAAGGAAATCTTGTTTAAAGCTATGTAAGTAAAAAGAATTAGCAGTGGGCTACTGTTGGTTGACCTTTAAAATAGTATTCTTGAGAAAAATTTTTGTGCCAAAGAATTTATAACTTAAATTTAAAACCCAGTTTATTTGTAACTTGGGGTTAAACCTTTATAAAGCAATTCTATTTTAATTTAAAGTACTAATCACAAAACACTTACATGAGAAAATGTTAATCACAGTGTATAATATGCTGGCTAAAATATGATTTATTTCCTTTTTACAACCCAAAACTAAAGGTCTTATGAATAAAAACTTTCAAAAAAATAGACTAAAATAGAACAAATTGTATATTCTTGAGAATATGCTTATGTTTTTTAATCATGTGACGAGTAAAGATAGTCAATCCATAGACAGGATTTGCCTTTTTAAATATCTGTAAAAAGGTCTCACTTTTGTGTGTTGTATTGCAATAATACTGTCTTAATCCCACTGGGAAAAGACAACCGGAAGCTTGTGTTTCATCTCTTCTGGATTCTGCTCTATTTGCTTTTGTACTTTGTTGCTTTTAATCTGTGTCCTTTTGCTGTAATAGACTCTAATCACGACTATAACTGCTTTTCTGAGTTTTGTGAGTCCTTCTAGTGGAACATGGAAACTGAGGGTGATCTTGGGGACTCCAGACAATACAGTTTATGTAGTAATAGAAAGCTGATAACACCTATAAACTTGCCCACTGACTTATTTACAATTTATTTTGAACATCACACAAATAGATAAATTGTGATAAAAACTTATACAAAAATTCAACAAAATTTTTGCAGACACTACTTTAAATATATTAAGTTAACAAACATTTATTAGTAAACAGTTTATATTAGTTCCATAAAGCATAAAAACATAATCAATGTACTTTTGACAGTTATAGAAAGCTTCATTGACGATATCTAGTCAATAACATTAACTAATTTCTAGGGGAGTAAATAAAATACAATATTCTTTCATAATAAACATAAATTTTAATTCCTAATTGAATTATCGAACATTCGACTTGAAATTGCCTCTTATAGTTTCTCTAGGTTTATGATATGTGTTTATTTACACAATCAATATTTTCAATAATGAGACGACATCTGGACTTCATATACTTGGCAAAGGAATGTGATAGCACTCACCAGCCAGTCAAGTGAATGCCAGAAATGGCATCCAATATTCTGGATATACCAGTTACATTTAACGCACTCATAGAGGTATCATAACAGCAGAGTTGGAATGGACCAAGACAGGTAATAGGAGTTAATGTGGCTGGAACAAACTGCTTTTTGTTTTAAGCAAAAAATTAGTGGATGCTCTTGTGAGTTTTAAATTAAGTGCTTTTCTAACACGGACCTATGTATTTTTCTCCCAAATATTTGGTGAAATATTTCTTATTTAGTAAAGGTAGTGTTCTACATGATAAATATTTTTTAAAATACTCATAACTAATTCTAAGCAGCATGCTACAGAATATAGAATATGAATGTGAATTTACAAGTCTAGCCTGCCACTCCTGAGATCTTAATAGATCTTAGCATTTAAATTAAATGTACACCAGATTTCTCATTTGTAAAAAGTGGATAATGATAAAATCTTTTTTGGCTTGCTCTCAAATACAGCTATGTCAGTGGGGGTGGGGAGAGGATAAATGTTTGCTGGCTCACTCATAAACCACTGAACAATGACTGTTGAGGGATAAATGCCCAGGCATTCTTTCCTTCGTATAAACAACACCAGGATCATTTCACCAGGTCTCAGAGTTCTAAAGGAATTGAGGCCATATTGCATATAACACTGATCTATACAAGGCCTTCGTATTGGCTTTTTGTCTTCTCTGTCTGACTTTCTCTACTCTCTCACTTCCTCTTTCTGTGTCATCTTCCAAAGAAATCATCATCATCTAAGTCCTAGACACAGGCTCTACTTTCAGGGGTCCCAAAATAAGGCAGACGACAAAAACTTAATAAGAGTAGATTTTTCATCAATGATCAATGTACCTTTTCATTATAATTTTCAATATTTAAAATAAGTGAAATTATTACCCAAAATAGTGATTGTGAACATAAAAATTGAATAGCATATGAAATCTGATTTTGTATTTTTTTCCAGCTTCATTGAGGGATAATTGAAAAATAAAATTGTAAGATATTTAAAGTGTAAAACATGATGATTTGATATATATTGTGAAAAATGAAATCTGATTTTAAATCTCACAAGACTAGTGCATATAGATGGTCCTTTATTTGTAATGGTATGAGAATGATATATTTTAAAATGTTGGATTGTATCTACTTTAATACATTAATACTTCCAATTTAACTCACATAACCTGATTAAATTCATACAGTAATTTGGCTTTAATATGAGAGATGACTGAAAAAATAAACAGATTCAACATACTTTAAAATCACAAATCAACAATTGCACATATCTTCACTGTCTTTTTATTGGATGCTAATCAATCTAATTTACTAAAATAAATCACATGTTATAATCACTAAATATCATGAGGAAAAGTTGATCATCTTAAAAAGTTTTTAGTGTAGGGCCGGCCCCGTGGCTTAGCGGTTAAGTGCGGCGCTCCGCTGCTGGCGGCTCGCATTCGGATCCCGGGCGCGCACCGAGGAACCGCTTCTCTGGCCATGCTGACGCCGTGTCCCACGTACAGCAGCTAGAAGGATGTGCAACCATGACATACAACTATCTACTGGGGCTTTGGGGGAAAAATAAATAAATAAAGTTTTTAGTGTAATGAAACACTACAATACAGAAATATGGTGAATATACAATATATAGAAATACACAAAACAAGTTAATCACCTTAGAATATCTATACAGGTAGAAAACATATTTGTCTTCAATAATTATAAGAAAAATTAATAAAATTTTGAGCCATTTCTTTTTTCAGACTAGCAAATCCAGCAAATTACACACACACATAGCAAATTTGGCAAATTATACATATTGGGGAACGTATCTATATATCTAGCTATAGACACATAGATATATAAAATTGGCAAATTATATACATATATATACACATATATATTTGTCTTTTAACTTATATTCATTTCTTGTTTTTGTAATTCACCCATTAAAGTGTACATTTCAGTATATATACAGAGTTGTGTAACCATCACCACGATCTAATTTTAAAACATTTTTGATCATGTCTCCCAAATGAAACCTCATATTCATTAAGCAGCCACTCCCTTTCCTCCTCCTAATTCAGCCCCTGGCAAGCATTAATCTACTTTAAGTCTCTATAGATTTGTCTCTTCTGGACTTTTCATATAGCAGAATCATACAGTACTCTTTTCTGTCTGGCTTCTCATTCTTAGCATAATGTCAAGGTTCATCCATGTTGCAACATGCTTTAGTGTGTTATTCATTTATTGCCAAATAATTCGCCATTGTAGGGATATACCATATTTTGTTTGACCATTCATCAGTTGATCGGCATTTGGGTTGTTTCCACTTTTTGGCTATTATGAATAATACTGCTACGAGCACTGTGGACAAGTTTTGTATGGACATATGTTTTTATTTTGTGGGGTACATATCTAGAGGTAGAATTGCTAGGTCATGTGGTAACTCTAGGTTTATATATTATGAGGATGTGGTAAACTGTTTTCCACAGCAGAGACATCATTTTACATACATACTAGAAACATGAGGGTTGCAATTACACCACATTCTCACCAACATTTGTTACTGTATCTCTTTTCTTTTTTTTAATTATTTCATGGAGGTCATATTAGTTTATGACATTGTGTAAATTTCTGGTGTACATCACTCTATTTCAATTTCTGTATAAACTGCATCATGTTCACCATAAATAGTCTAGTTTTTATCTACCACCACATATATGTGCCCCTTTACCCCTTTAGCCCTCCCCCCAGCCACTTCCCCTCTGTTAACCACTAATTTGTTCTCCTTATCTATGTGTTTACCTTCCACATATGAGTGAAATCATATGGTGTTTGCCTTTCTCTGTCTGGCTTATTTCGCTTAGTGTAATACACTCAAGGTCCATCCATGTTGTCGCAAATGGCATGATTTTGTCCTTTTTATGGCTGAGTAGTATTCCATTGTGTGTGTGTGTGTGTGTATATATATATATATATATATATATATATATATATACACACACCATATCTTCTTTATCTATTCATCTGTTGATGGGTACTTGGGTTGCTTCTATGTCTTGGTTATTGTGAATAATGCTGTGATGAACATAGGCATGCATAAATCTCTTTGAATTGCTGATTTCATGTTCTTTGGGTAAATGCCCAGCAGTGGGATAGCTGGATCATATGGTATTTCTATTTTCAATTTTTTGAGAAATCTCTGTACTGTTTTCCATAGTGGCTACACCAGTTTACATTCCCGCCAGCAGTGTATGAGGGTTCCCTTTTCTCCACATCCCTTCCAACATCTGTTATTTTTTTTCTTTTTATTTGTGGCCATACTGACAGGTGTGAGATGATATCTAATTGGAGTTTTGATTGGCATTTCCCTAATAATTAGCGATGTTGGACATCATTTCATGTGCCCATTGGACATCTGTATTTCTTCTTTGGAAAAATGTCTATTTGTATCCTTTGCCCATTTTTTCATCAGGTCGTTTGTTTTTTTGTTGTAGAGTTGTCTGAGTTCTTTATATATTTTGGAAATTAACCCCTTATCTAATAATGATTTGCAAATATTTTATCCCAGTTGGTGGGTTGTCTTTTCATTTTGTTCATGGTTTCCTTTGCCTTGCAGAAGCTTTTTAGTCTGATGTAGCCCCATTTGTTTATTTTTTCTTTTGTTTCCCTTACCTGAGTAGACATGGTATTTGAAAAGATACTGCTAAGACTGATGTCAAAGAGTGTACTGCATATATTTTCTTCTGGGAGTTTACGGTTTCAGGTCTTACATTCAAGTCTTTGATCCATTTTGAGTTAACATTTGAGCATAGCGTAAGCTACTTTTGCACAGGGCTGTCTAGTTTCCCCAGCACCATTTATTGAAGAGACTTCCTTTCTCCATTGTATGTTTTTGGCTCCCTTGTCGAAGATTAGCTGTCCTGTGTGTCTTTTTCATGATAACCATCTTAGAGTGTGAGAAACGGTATCTCATTGTGGATATGATTTGCACTACCCTAATGACTACTGATATTGAGCACCTTTTCGTGTCTTTGTTGCTATTTGTATGTCTTCATTAGAGAAAGATCTTCAAATCTTCTGCCTATTTTTATTTTTTCAGCTTTATTGAGATATAATTGACATATAACAATATGTAAGTTTAAGGTGTATGGCGAGACGATTTGACGTATGTATATATTGAGAAATGATTATGATAAGGTTAGTTAACACATCCATCACCTCACGTACTTCCCATTTTGTGCGTGTGTGGTGAGAACTCTCAAGATTTACTCTTTTAGCAACTTTCAAGTATACAATGCAGTATAGTTAACTATAGTCACTATGCTGTATGTTAGATCCCCAGAACTTATTCATCTTATAAATGGAAGTTTGTATCCATAACCAACTTCACCCTTTTCTCCCACCTCACCTCACCTGCATCTGAAAACCACCAGTCTACTCTCTATTTCTATGCATTCAGTTTTTTAGATTGCACATGTAAGTGATACCATGCACTGTTTGTCTTTCTCTGTCTGACTTTTTTTACTTGGTATAATGACCTCAAAGTTCATCCATGTTGTCACAAATGGCAGAATTTCCTTCTTTCTTATGGCTGAATAATATTTCATTGTTTTTCTTTGTCCATTCATCCACTGGCAAACACTTAGGTTGCTTCCATGCCTTGGTTATTATGAATAATACTGCAATGAAAATAAGAGTGCAGATATCTCTTTGCGATAGTAACTTCATTTCCTTTCTATAAATATCCAGAAGTGGGGTTACCAGATCATATTGTAGTTCTATTTTTAATTTTTTGAGGACCCTGCATACTGTTTTCCATAGTGACTATACCAATTTACGTTCCCACCAACGGTGCACAAGATTAAGTCTTCTGATCCATGCCCATACAATGTTTTTCCACTTATTTAGCCACTTCTTTAATCTCTTTCAAAAATTTTTTACAGTTTTGCTTATACAAACTTTGCACATCTTTTGTTAAATTCACTCCTAAGTGTTCCATTCTCTTTGATGCTATCATAACTTGAATTATTTTCTTAACTTAATTGTTGAATTATATACTCTTAGCATATAGAAATACAATTGATTTTATTATATTGATTTTGACCTCAGTAGGCTGCCTCTAATATTCTAATATTTCATTGTTGATTAGGTTGTGAATTTAGGGCTTAATTATATATATGTTTATAATATATCTCCATCCAAATTAAGGAACTATTTGTTAAATTTTTATTTCTTTGAATGTTTTGATAAGGAATGGGTGTTGAATTTTGTCAGAGGCCTTTTGAATATCTATGGAAATAATATGATTTTCCTCCATATATCTAGTGATGTGATGAATTATATTTTTGGATACCCTCATATTGGACATAAATTAATTTTGAACATACTATTAGTTTCTGTTTATATTTTCTAGGATTTCATACTCCAATTACTCATTAGTAAGATTGGTTTATCATGTTCTTTTTTGTGCAAACTCTATTATGATTAATTAATAATATTCTTGCTTCATAAATATAATTTAGAAGTTTCTCTATTCTATGGCAAATGGGTCTGTTTAAATCTTTTGTAATTTTTAGTAAATAGTATTTTTAAAGAAAAATATCTATTCTGTCGTTATACTCAAATTTATTTTTGCAGAATTTTGCCAAATAAACTTCAGTACTTTTTAGAAAAATTAGCATATTTCAATAGTTTTTGCTATTTTGTTATTTGTGTGTGTGCTACCTTGTGTTGTAACAGGATCCAAACTTCATATTTTTGTTGTTTGAATTTGTTTTTATACTTTTATCCATCTGTTTATTTCAATTATTTTTAAACTTTTCATATAGTGGAAGGCTTGGTTTAGGTTTATGAGACAATCTGAATTTTTTTATTTTTAATAGTCAGTTTAAGGCCATTTAAATTCATTGATATGTCTACATTTACCTCAATAATACATTCTTTCATATTACAGTTATTTTATGCACATGTCAATTTCCTGTTTGAATTTATATAGTTGACCTTTTTCCCCCTTTTCATATCTTCACTTATTTACAAAAATTTGTATTTTTCTTGTACTGTTCTAGTGAGTGAGTTTTGTTGTTTATTATTATTTTTTTTAACCATTTGATTTTATAATAGTCTTGGCCACTTTCGTCTTACTTGAGTTTATCCTATTTGTTTTTTCTCATTTAAAATGTTATCTTTTATGCCTACCTGTACTTTATATATCAACTAGTGAGTTTGAGTGTTTCTCCTTTCTTGCTTTCTCCTATTTTTATTAGTTGTGTTACTAAATACTGCAGAACATATACAGTTTACATTATATTATTACTTGTCCTAAACTTTGTTTTAGTCTTAGATCTACAAAAATATATATTCAAACTTCATCATGAATCATTTGCCAAAAATTCTTTGGTCATCTCTTGCTTGAATAAAGCTCATCCTCCTGTAGATTCCCCAGGAATTGCGTTTGTTACTCCTGAGTTCTCTCGTGCTTAAAAATGATTTTCTTTAGCATTGATACTTAAAAGACAGCTTGACTGAATAAAAAATCATGGATCACACATTCTTTCCTTCATTTTCTTGAAAATATTGTTCCACTGTTGCTACGGTATGTTGCTTATGAAAATTTCGATTGCAACCAAACATTGTTTCCATTATAAGCAATTTGATTAATTTGCCTGGGTGCTTGAAAAAAGAAATCTATATATATATAGAGAGAGAGACAGACAGACAGACAGACAGAGACAGAGAGTTTTCAACTATTATTTAATTTTTTTTCAGGGACTCCAATTACATATATCGTGAATGTCTTTTCAATGACTTTCTTATTGACAATTTTTACCTATTTATTTTGTTTTTGAAATTTTATTTTTACTTCTCCACTTTCCTCATTAAATTTTCAGTTAAATCTAATTATCCTGAACTCTGGTATTTACTCTTAATTTCTGAAATAATTTTTTCTTCAATTTTTCCTAAGTTTGATCAACTATTACTTTATCTATTCCGAGTTTTTGTTCATTTCTTTTATAAATTTGAATTTCAAATTAGAGTTATTCTTCCATATCTGCAAGTGCTAATTGTTTAATGACATTTAATCCATGTTCAGCATTATGTTAGAATTACTAGCTGATTAATACTTATTTTGGAAGGATTACTTTTGTTAACTGAGCCATCTTAATTCTAATTTTGATTCCCTTTTTCTTAAAGTAGAATTACATGGGTAATGACTGCTTTTTCTCTGTTTATTCTGAAATGCCCGTAGTTTTCCTGGGTCAGCAATAACACTTGTTTCTATGTAGAAGGCTTGAGGGATTGGGCGGATTACTAAATTTCTTAATTTAAATACACTTTTTCCTGATGGGGCAAAAGTTTTGTTCTGTTTTTTTACTTTAGGGAAAAGATTATGTGCAAAATGTAAAGACATTGGAGTATGTTTGTTTTTAGATTCTCTTTTGCTTCTTTTGGGCTTTAATAATCATTTCTATTTTTTCTT
Organism: Diceros bicornis minor; assembly: GCF_020826845.1. Lineage (NCBI taxonomy): Eukaryota > Metazoa > Chordata > Mammalia > Perissodactyla > Rhinocerotidae > Diceros > Diceros bicornis. The sequence continues at coordinate 26,241,180 of NC_080750.1, forward strand.
TTACTTGCACCACCGCCAAGTCTTGCAAAGGTGCTCGTCTTTCCAAATTACTTCTCTTGCTGTAGAAACAATGCCTTCTCAGGGCTCTGCTTCAGTGCGTTTTTAAACCCCTTTCATTTGATTTCCTAGAAGCCAGGGCTCAGATGAGAATTTCGTTAGTTGAGTGAGTGCCTTGCTTTCTGGACATGATTTTGTGTGTTTCCTAGTATTGTGCCCACTGCCCTCTCCTGTTTGTCACACGACTTCCACCTAGCTTCCTGCTGATTTCAGGCATTTATTTACCAACTTTACATGTAAGTTGAGACTTTTAGAATTGTCTCATTTCTCTTTATGCTGTAGGCATGGATATTGTATGGTTTTATTTGCCTTCTTATTTATTTGCTTTTTTTGCTTATCTGGATAATTGTTGGAAGATGTGTGGAGAGATACATTCTCTCCACACTCCAATTATTTTATAGAAATCTCTCATGTTAAATGTGAATCCTATTGATAAATTTATGTAACTGTCAGTATAAGACTTCACATTATTTTTCAGCTTTATTTTATATAGAGGCACCTTGTTGAGAAAATAATTATTTTAACATATATAAGTTTGGTTTTATGGCTGTTTCAGATAATGGTCCAAGTACAATTTATTTACTTGGTAAAGGTAGTAAGCATCTTCCTACTCCTGAAATTGCAATGAGCAGATTTGGGAGAGAAAGATTTCAGTACCTAGCTTCTTTCTTTCTTTACCAGTGAGTATAACTAATATGGCATATCCTAATCAAGTCTACTTATTATTCCCGCAGACATAGTAATCTTTATTAAAAACAGAAATTTTGAAAGTGACAAGAAGATAACTGTGTTTTTTCTTAATATTTTCTCTAAATTCCTATCTCTCTCCAAAGAGAAAAAACAAAAAATGCATTCCTCTGACACATTCTGATTTATTCCACAAAATCATTGAAGTTGTGAATAAATTAGTCTAAAGTTATAACTCAATACTTTCACAGTGAAAGCAATAGGGTTTTGCTTCTTTTCTCCTTTCTGGCCCTATTCGTCATTTCTAAGGAAACTAGCCTTTCCTTGCTTGAAAACTCTGCAGTGCCTCTCCTGAGGCAGTCAGCTTTGCAATGGGCCACCATTCTCCTCAATATTCACTCCATCCCCTCACTGCCTCCAGGCTTAGAACTAGAGGTCAGATACCTGTGCAACGGGAGGTAAGAGAAGAATTGCAAGGTCTTCCCAGGAAGAAATAGTGAATAAAAGAAATATGTTCTGTGATCCTAACAGTTTATGTCTTGCAGGGATGTAGAGAAACAGTTGTGCAGTATAATAAAATATAATTTGGCCTATATAACTGGAAATATTTTTTTCTAAATTGTGTGAGTCGGCATCAAATTTGAATGATTGCAACTGAAAAGGAAGGTCTTGCAAAAGTTTCCAGATTCAAATGAATACATAGATCCAAAGCTTTTTGAAAAACAGGCTAGTTCTAATTAAAGAAGAATCTGGTTCTATTGCCATAAGTATATACCGTAAATCTTTCCTTAAGCCTTCCTCAGAGGGACTTAGCAGATGATTACCAACTGACTTTGCACTGGAGAAATGGAAATATTCACGTTTTTGGGAATTATTAGACGTTGGCTTTGGCTTGACACTAGGGGGCCCATCTGTCAGTGTATGGCCCAATGAATACCTGGCAATCCATGAAGTTTTAGATTTCTCATGATAAGAGTAGGCCCATTAGATTTACACATCACTCTCTGCTTTTCCTCTAGTTCCTAGGACAGATTTTACGCAACAATGAGTATAATCCCTAGCACCCTAAGTGTTTTTCTTTGTTGTTAGGAAGAGTCAATTGAAAGCCCTTGGCCCTGACCCTTCCCATCAAAGGAATAAAGCAAAAGCGATATTATATTCAGTATCTGAGGGTGATGATAGCTACTACATTCCTAGTTAGCTGGAAAACAGCTGTGGATTATCTCAAACTTAATGAAATGATAAATCTAATTGTAGCTACTATTCCAGTTTTGGTACCTTGGAGCAAGTAAGTATGGGCTATTGATTTAGCAATTACATCGCTCTCCATATAAATTAAACTAACAAGGACTTCCAGAAGTAGCTTATATTCACTGAAAGGGAGACCAGTAGATCTTCATGATATTAATCTAGGGCTAACTCAACTATTCTACTCTGTCAAAATATGCTGCATGGAGTTATTGATTGTCTAGACAACCCATTAAACATCACTTTTGCCAAGTCCATTAATGACATCATGATATTTTGATGTGGTGAGTAGAGGTATTAAATAACTGAGATACTTGAGTAAAACACTTGTGTGCCTAAGCATGATAGGTAAAAATCTCAAAATTTAGGGATTTTCTACAATAGTGAAATTCCATCTAGTGGTCAAGTGCAGTGCTTCTCAAAGCCAAATGTACATGCACACAAATCATCTGAGGATTTGTTAATAGTCATACTGTGATTCAGTAGGTCTGGGGTGAGGTTTGAGATTCTGCATTATTCACAAGCTACTAGGTAATGCTGATGTTGCTCTTGGTAAACCACACTTGAAGGAGGAAGGGGCTAAGGTTCTAAATTTAAAAATAAGTTGCTGCATCTTGTACCACTTACTAGTTAGAGGTACAATGCTAAGCAAACCTCTTAAGATTTTAGAAGCAAAATGTGTCATATCTAGGTGGGCTTCAAACATTCATCCAGTAACTTGTGAGGTTTCTAATTTCTAGGGGTGTCAAAAACCAAAAGGTTGTGCGGCAAGTCCAGGTTTCAGTGCAAACTTCCTGTCATTTAGGCCTTAAGCACAGCATATCCAATGGTGACCCACATGTCTCCAGGGAGTGCAGAGTGGGACATCTGGCAATCAGTTCCCAAGAGGAGAATGACAGCACACATCACAGGAGTTTTCACATAGTTCGTTTCTTTGTTGATAAACAATCTCCTTTGGGAAAGTAGCTTAAGTCTCATTCCTGGGCCATGTTAGAGATTTTATGCTGTATTTGGGACTCCAAATAGCATGTATTGAAAGCAGCCTCTTATGAACTGGTTTCTTTCTCTTCCACAAAGCTGGCTGTAAATAGCATCTCTACATGATGAAATGGAAGTGAGATTGTGCACAGAGTTTAAACAAGTTTTGAGCAGATAACAGACTCTCACCATATCTCCTACCGATGCATAGTTGCCCTTGCATTTTCCCACACTACCTACCTTATGAACAATTCACCATGAACAGTTGAGAGAGGAAGAGAAATATTTCATGAGTCAGTATGAAATTCTGCGTTTGGTAGAAATGGGCTCCTGCTGTACTTCAGCCCTCTCATGGCTGGCCTAAAGGACAATGGTAAAGGGAAATACTTCTGTGTGCAGAATTTTGGCAGGACATCTGGTTGTGAATTTTATATGGAAGGAGAAATGACCAGAGTTTAACATGTATGCTAAATAATGTGCAATTCCTATTGATTTGGCTAGTTGGTAAGGGACTAGAAAGAAAATGATTGTACGATTTGACAAGAAAATATGATGAAGGGATATGTGGTTGGGTTTCTCAGAATGAGCACTGAGTGTGCAGATATTTGTGGCCTTTATGAAAGTTCACTTAAGTTTCTCCATTGCAGAGGAATCTATCGATAGTCAGGTGGACATATGGTTCATCTATTAGATATTAGGCTGCTTCTATCATGAGCCTTCCTGGTGCTTATGCAATGGGCCCAGGTACAAAGTGGCCATGATAGTAGAGTCTAAGTCAGGCATGAGCTCAACAAACAAGATTTGTCTTTATCAAAGTCTGGTTTACTGCCATGGCTGAATGCCAAACTTGCAAAAAGCAGAAGCCAAGTCTACACTCTACTATGGTACCATTCTCCAGTGAGGATCGCTCACCCACCTGGTGGCAGATTGATTATATTGAACTCATTCCATTGGATGTCTTCCATCATAGAAGAGGCAACAATTTGCCCTCTCTAGTGTAGACATCTGTTCTAGTAAGCATGTTCATGCCCTGGGGGCAATTATTTTGCTAGCATTGCCATATAAGGCCTTATGGAGTGCCTTGATCATTGTCATGGTACTCTGCACATGTTTCCAAACAAATAACAGATTTCATAGCAAAAGAAGGATAGCAGTGTACTCATGCCCATGGAATTCACTGCCCAAATAACACATTTTAACACTCATTTAAGTCACAATTGGGGTGAATGGAAGGAAGTGAAAACCTTCATTAAGCTAAAAGATATCATGCAAAAAGATTGGAATGAGCAAAAACCAAAAAGGAACAGAAGATTTGCTTTATTTTTTATTTTTTTGCACATGTATCCAAAAGTTGTAATCAGTTCATTGACATTTTATTCTCAGATTACCAGTACTACAAAAAAAATCTTTCAGGATTATTATTATTTATTTGGGTTAATTTTACATGTATTTACTTCACGTCTAATTAATTTCACAAGAAAATTAGACTAGGCCAGTGATGGTGGTTACAAGGTAAACCTTTGCAAAGCAAAACATACAGATCTGTAAACTCAAGTTCTCATAATTACTAACAGCATAGATATTCATATAAAAGCAAAATGCAGTTTTTAATGTATATTAATCATTTTATATCTCTGAATATCTCTTTAGAATTCAAATGCAAAGATAGTGGGGTAATTTATACTGTTTGTTAAATGATTTAAAATATTTACATAATGCCCACATTGAGCCAGTATTTTGCTTGATATTGGGTAAATAAGTCAATACAAATTATTAAGCTCAAATTTACTACCTTGGTGCAAGCCCCATGGCCTATTCCTTAAGATCGCGCGTTCTGCTTAAGAGGCCCAGTTCACGGGTTGGGATCCTGGGTGCCGACCTACTCACTGCACATCAAGCCATGCTGAGGCAGCGTCCCATACAGAAGAGCTACAACTCTACAACTATGATATACAACTATGTACTGGGGGCTTTGGGGAGAAAAACGAAATAAAAGAGGAAGATTGGCAGCAGATGTTATCGGAGAGCCAATTTTCCTCAAAAAAAAAAAGTATGCCTTTACAAAAAAAACAAAAATTTACTACCTTGACTTTTGTTTCCTTGTCACTACTCTTCTCAAATGTAGTCCAGTCACTAGTACTGTCAGTACTTTTAGAGCTATAAAAATTGAGGCCACAAGAACCATAGGCAGCCATAAAAAACTGATCCAAAAAATCTGTATAGTGGGTCATCAATAATAATATCAAAGGCCAACTATACATAGGAATCTCACGATCATCTTTCTGCAATATATTAAGATACTTCCCTTTAAAGCTATTTAAAATGTATTTTTTTACATTATGCTTCTCTATATCCTATCTACATTTTTTTCTACTGTGTTGATCTATTCATGATATTTTTCCCTAAGCAGAGTTCTCACTTTATTAGGCTTGCTTACTTTTTATCTTTTTTTCCTCCTTTTCTACTACATATAAGTGGCATTTGATCTTCCTTGCTATCAAATTTTGACAGGTGAATTTTTTTGCAAACTAACAGTATTCTTTAACTTCTTTTGAAAATTGACTTTGTTCATTACACTTGCTAATCAGCTCAACCATAGATTTGACATCCTCAACCATCATAGTTATCTCCAAAAGACACAGAACGCAAAATTAAAATAAAACATAATAAAAATGTTGAAAAGGTAGGAAAAAAAGAGAGCTAAACCCCTCCATCTTTATGATCTCATTAGATTCTCTTCTTGGACAAGATGGCTGTCAACCTTGCCAATTATAGCACTCTTCTTTTTCCTCTTTCCTTTCCATTTAGTTTTCTTAGTCAGCAGATAGTATTTCTTTTCATTGTTCCAATTCTACTCTCTATCCTTGATCGATTAAATGCTCTTCGTGTGACATAGTCTACAGCGAACGGAAGCGTCACCTCCAGAGCTCCTCACACTGGTTTTCCCTTCACATCTGTAAACCCTTTTTTTGTGTGTGTGTGTGAAGAAGATCAGCCCTGAGCTAACATCTGATGCCAATCCTCCTCTTTTTGCTGAGGAAGACTGGCCCTGGGCTAACATCCATGCCCATCTTCCCCCACTTTTATGTGGGATGCCACCACAGCATGGCCGGACAAGCAGTGCATCGGTACGCACCCAGCATCCGAACCTGGGCCACCAGCAGCGGAGAGCGCGCACTCAACCGCTATGCCCCGGGGCGGCCCTGTAAATGCTTTTCTGTACCACAAGCTTTTGCAATTCTTTGAAGACTTCTCATTCTGTGGCTCAGTAACTCAGGTCATGAAGCTGCCATACTTGGTGGGGGAGGTTTTCTGACTGCAGTTTGGATCTTTCTTGGAAGATAAACTTTTTATCCTTTTTCTAGGCATGTGCTAATTGGTGATCTAGAGGAGATCACAGAAAAATGATGTTGGTGTCTAGAGAGTTTGCTAATTCCAGTGAAACTGTTTTTATTTATCTAACACATATTAGATACTTGAGTATCATCTTGTTGAAGAATAATTATATTGTAAACTTTTCAATGTTAGTAGCTAAGAGATAAGATAATTTTGGAAGAAGAAAAATGCGTGTTTTATATGGATCTGTAACCTCTTTTAGGACTAACACTTTGCATCAAAATAGTAATAAACAGGTTTAGTGAAATATCATATCTATCTGTCCTCTGTAAGATACTGATGTGGTAAATCATCAAGAGAGAACACAAAATGCATATACATTTAAAAGTTTCTCTTAGTTTATTACATACAAATATCTAAATGTATACTGATATATGCACAAATTCAATTGACCCCTGTGCTTATGTAGAGAATTTGAATGTTGGCAAGATAACTAAACATGAAGATTCTGTTTTTTATGTACATAATTATAATAATAATGAATTAACACCTCTTCCCCAAATGTCTCTATTTTCTATGTAGATATATATATATGCACACATTCTTTTAAGTAATTTCCAGCTATTCTAGTTACTGATTTTCTTCTTCTTCTTTTTTTTTTGTTGAGGAAGATTGGCCCTGAGCTAACATCTGTTGCCAATCTTCCTCCTTTTTTCCTTTTTTCTCCCCTCAGCCCCAGTAGATAGTTGTATGTCATAGTTTACATCCTTTTAGTTGCTCTATGTGGGATGCCACCTCAGCATGGCTTGATGAGTGGTGTGTAGGTCCACACCCAGGATCCAAACTGGCAAACCCCTGGCCACGGAAGTGGAGCAGCAACAGAAGTGGAGCGCGACAACCTAACTGCTGTGCCGCCAGCCGGCCTCTGATTTTCTTCTTTATTTTAAAAAGATGAAATGCAAACCTCCATCTTCTTGTCTTTGGACATTTTTCCTCTGCAAGGAAAATATATTTCTCCCTAATCCTTCCCCAACCCCCAATACTGAAAGCTATTTTCTAACATTCTTCTCTCCACTGGATTCTTAAGACTCATATACTTAACAGCGTCCTTGACATTCAACAGACTTTTTAAGCTTACCAGGTCCAAAGAGAACTCCTGATTTTCTCTTAACGAGGTATTCTCCTTAGCAGTCCCCATATGAGTAATTGGCATCATCATATACTAAATTGCTCATAACAAATACCCTGTATCTACCACCCCCAATTCAGCAGCTATGCTTGTCGGCTGTATTTCTAAATACATTTCAAATGTGTCCAATGTTTATTTCCAGTGCCATCTACTTGCTTAAATTATCTGCATAATTTATGTGAACTATTATAATATCAATCTAATTGGTCTTTTTGCTTTTTCTCCTGTCCCCTGTAATTCACTCTTCTTAAGATAGCCAGAATACATTTTTTAATGTGAATTACATATACACTATTCTGCTTAAAATCTACCAGTGATTTCATGGCAAATAGAAAAATATAATCATATTTTGGCCCGAAAGACCCTAATTGATTTAGAGTCAGGCCACCTCTGTGACTTTATTTTGCTCCACTCTTCTGTGTTCTCTGTATCCACAGCAGCTTTTCTCTGTGCTCAGAACATGTCAAGTTTTTTTTCTCACTTCATATCTCTAGATTTGAACCATGATCCAGGTGCCATCCTCCATCTATTAAACTAGTCTTTTGAATGAGCAATTCTTGGAAAATGTTCCACACGATCAAAAACTTCCTGACAGTCAGATATTTGGTATCCTGTCAAAGAGAAGAATAATTATTAAACTCTGTATATCACTGTAGGGGAAGAAGATAAATCCTCCACCCTCTAGGTCCTTCTGACTGGCCTAAGAATTAAATTGACATGACACAGAATAACAGGAGAAAATCAAACAAAGCATTGTAACTTGTATACATGGGAGAAACTGAGGAAAACTGGGTAACTCACATGAATGGCCAAAGCTACCACCTTAAATGGCATCTTTAGCTAAAGACAAAGGAGGATGTTGGGGGTAGTGGTTTGGGAATTCAAAAGAGGGGAAGGCAATTCACAGGGAGATGGAAAAGGAAATGATTGGTAAACAGAACTTTAATAAGAATGGGCTTAGCAAGGACCCTCCCAGTCTATGATACCCAAAGTTATCTATGGTGATGCCTGTCCCGGGGACAGGTCTTTTATCTTAAATTCTTTTAGGCAGTTAGGGGGAAGGTCCAAGTTTCTTTCAGAGCCTTTGTTCTTAAAAATAATCAAGGCAGGGGCCAGCCTGGTGGCATAGTGGTTAAGTTCACGTACTCTGCTTCCATGGCCCGAGGTTCCCAGGTTCGGATCCTGGGTGCAGACCTATGCGCTGCTTATCAGACCATGCTGTGGCAGGTATCCCACATATAAAGTAGGGGACGATGGGCACAGATGTTAGCCCAAGGCCAATCTTCCTCAGCAAAAGGAGGAGGATTGGTGACAGATATTAGCTCAGGGCTAATCTTCCTCACCAAAAAATAGCAATAATAATAATAATCAAGGCAAAGAGACACATTTTGGGGTGTTCACTTCTGATCCTCCACATCACAGATAAAAAATTTTGTAAAATATTAATGTATATCTCAATTTATAGGAGAAAGATGATGTTGGCTAGGAAGAAAAGGTGTATATTAATAAACATCATAAATAAATAACATAATAATATCATATAACATATAACATATCATATAATATCACAGAATCATATAATAAATAACATAAATAGATATGTTTAGAAACTTCTACGTACCAGACACTTGGTTTAAGTGTTTTACTTTACCTCAATTAAAATAAAGATTGTTCTCATCTTAGATCTATCTCTACCACATTTTTGGATTGTCGCCTTATGCTCTGTATACTTTTAGTTTTGGACTTTGGGAGGAGTTTTGTAAAGTTTGAGTACCTGATCTGAGAGTACACTGATCCCATAGGAATTATATTAGTATATTGGGTAAGGCTTGATATTCCTAAGGAATCTATGCCCACCAACAGCTGCAATTCCACTATAGAACAGGGAATCTTAACTATTTTAGGTTGAACACCCCGCTGAATATCTGATGACAGTTAAGGAAAATAACTCCTCACTGTACGCTTATTCACTCGTTTTTTCCTCCCACAGAATTTTAGAGTATTATGGACTGCCTGAAGTTTGTCCATAGGTCACAGGATAAAAAATCCTACTGCAGAGGTAAATTTTGCTGAATCAATTTTTAATGATGATCAGTTACCCTCAATACTTATGTTAATAAAATCCTACATGTTCCACCATTAGGCTCTCTATCTTTTAGGACCACGCTACTCAAAAGTCATTGCTTAAGTAACACCAGAAATACGTACCTCTAAGAATATTTTGTAAAATTCGTCTCTGTTCAATTCTTAGGTAAGACATAGTTTGGTTACTACTGTTTATCTAAATATCTGACTGTGTTTTCCCCTCCACAATAACTCCTGTTGATAAGTAAAGGTTCCATGGGACAAATAGTTAACAAAAGTTCACTTACTTTATCTTCCTTTTTTGTGAAGTCTTCTTTTGAGAGTGAGTTCTTAAGTTAGTTTATCTCCTGCTTGATGCTCAAACAACATTTAGCCTAATATAAATATAATAGAATTCTTTAATTAAATACAATATTATATTCTATTACATATTTCTTAATTCTTTGACTGAATGATTGAGTTAGGAATATAATTTCTTACAAGCTCTCGGTATTACTACATATCCAACAAAGCATATATTTCCTTCTCCACTTGTCTCACAAAAACCTGGCAATCAATGTGTACTTTGGTTGATCACTTCACTTTAGTTTCTGACGTGGTCCCAATACTGTTGCCCTTTCACTATTCTTAGAACATTCTATTTTAAAATAATCATTCTGAACAGATAGCATAATCTTTTATTGCCAGACCCCCACCCAAACCTCTCTGATTTTATCTTAAATGTGACTTTTATTATATTTCCATCTCTTAGTCTATTGCATAAAAATGGAAGATGGCTCATTATACTTATTTCTTGGAAACTTTAACTCAACTCTACCCTCTGTCAACTGTTCCTTTTTCTATAATTCCCCTCGCCAACCCCCTCCATCTTTTTAACACCAGTGTATTATACTGGTATAAAAAGAGCTCAAGCCCCCTTCCTTTTAATCTTTTTTTATTTTAATATGTACTTAATGAACCTCAACCAACCTTAGAATTCAGGATATTTTGTTTTGATACATGCTCAAATAAATATTACCTGACTTAGACTTCAATACCTAGGAAATCTCAATTCTTAACTGTCTGCGTATCTAATACCACAGACGTTTTTATTGCATCCTAGATTAATTCTCTGTAATAAATTGGGAAGAAGCTTGACCTTTATAGTCATTGCTAATCAAAAAAAACAAATTATCTATACGGTTCCTTGTGTAAATTGCAGTTATGCTGCAACTAATTTCCATATTGCTCAATGTTCCATCTCTCTCTTTCTCTCTCTCTCTCTGTGTCTCAAGAGTTAAAATCGTTTTGATTTCTAAATACTTGAAATCTCTGCCCTCTTAAGAGAGGAATCTTCTGTTAAATCAAAGCTTCCTTACTATCAAAGTTAAACAAATAAATAATTAGGTTGAGCATCGGTCTAGCACATAAGAATTACGGCTTCAGATTTATTTAAATATGAAATTTCACCCTTCTCTAATATATAAGTTGTTACTGCTCATTGTCATACACTTTTTTTTGATGCAGGTAAATACTTTGCTGCCTGTATCACAGCTATTTGTGTGTAAAACATATTTTTACTTTTTAAAAAATTTATTAGAAGCCAGGAAGTCTTTTATGTCTGTATTTATTTAGACTTACTTTTAATGTAGACATATTTCTCATAGCTTAAATGAATCTGAAGGAAAATATTCTTGGCTTTATTAACATTTAAATTTAATGTTTATCTAGCCCAACCCTCTCACTGTCCTGAAAAGTCAAATAAATCAAATGCTATCAAATTTTCAGTTATAACATTGAAATATAACTTCTCATCACATAAAATAAAAACCTAGAAAAGTTTAATGAAAAGTCTTTATTTTAAAGCGTCTTTCTAGTATGTATAGGTAGGTTTCTCCTACACATTGTGATTTATGAAGTAATGGAGCCTTCTAGAAACAATCCAGATTTCATCAGCAAAACCAGGGATACTGATGTTTCATTGGCTTTGGATAAAATAACAATAATAATGATATAATAATAATAAAGATTCACCAGAATTAGTACTTTTCATCAAACTAGAGATACTAGATTGAATCAGCCTTGCTGTCAAAATCAAATTGAATGCCTTTAAAAGTATTATATTTTTTATTTCATCCAGAAATGAGTCATATTTTCTAATATGAGTATATTCTAGATATCAAATAATTCATCTTAAAGTTTTTTAGGTATATATGTAAGGTTACCTAAATGTGACAATTTAAAAAAAACTTTTATTTGTATTTGAAACTAGGTAATGCCAATCAAAGAAAATAAAATATCACTTTCATTTATGTCCCGTTAGCAATTTCAAAGAACAAAGTGTCTGGTAGACTTTGGGATTTATGAGTAAGCACATAATGAGCTAATGGCAAGGTGTTTGAGAAACACGAGGACTACTATATCTAACCAAAAAAAACTCAGACCAATTTTTGGAATTGAGATGCAAGATTACTAGGCTTAGATTAGGCAAGATTCAGAACATGTGATGTTTTGAGACACGAACCAGGAAGAATGTCTGATCACTTTATGCAGAGAACAAAGAATATGGGCTTCCCCATAGGACCCAATGGGTTCCATTTTGTTTGATCAATATTCTAGGTTGAGATTTTGTCATCCAAAGGAAAACTATATTCATTTAGGAATGGTTTATTTTTTGATGTATTCAGGTTTCATACACTTCAGTTGAATATAGAAAGTTGAATACTATTTAGCTGGGAAGACTAGTGAATCCTGAATAGGCAAAAACTAATAATTAGGAAATTACCATTAAAACAAATCATTTTTATCATCACCAATAAATAGTCATAGACAAAATAAAAACCACATTTTCAAAGATGAGCATCTCAGTTATATTTATCACTGTATCAATGTTTCAAAATATAAATAAATTACTTCAATATGGAATAAAAGATGACTTTTTATAAAACAGTTCATCCATAAGCATTAGAATTCACGCTTTTGACCACGTCTGGATGTTTTATTACTAAAAAACATTCACATGTTTAAGATATTGTAAATGTCTCTAAGAACCTTGTGTTCCACACATTTAAAAATTTGAATTCTTTCAAAGTTACCATGAAATAGCTTATCTTTTACAGTTATAGCCACTCTTTTTTTTATTATGCACTCTAGTTTTTGTATCTCTTATACCCCATAAGAGATACAAAATATCTTTGAGTGTATAATCGTTTCAGGTAATCTTTTCTGTTTTATATTTCTTGTTTTTTATAGTTTTCATTTTTCTGTTGATATTTCATTGTCAGTTAATTTATGCTGTCTATATTTATATTAATAATAGTTGTTTTAATGTCTTTGATACTTACAATATGTGAGTTATCTCTGGATTAGTATCTATTTACTGACTTTTATCCAGGTAATGGATTCATTTACATGCTTCCTCATATATCTAATATTTACTTTATTGTAGGCTGGATATTGTCGATACCTCATTGTTGAGAGTCTGTATCCTGTTGTCTTCCTTTAAAGAGTGTAGAGTTTTGTTCTGGCAAGAGTTAATTTACTGGCAGCTCAACTTTATCTTGCCACAACATGATTTTAGACTTTGCTGAGACTTTATTTGAGTAGTCCATAATGATAGCCTAGAATGGCCCTGTTCCTAAAGCATGGCCTTTCCAGAGAGCGAGAGAATGCCAGAGTGTTCGGCAAAGTTTTCTCCACTGTAATGACTTTGACACTGTGCAACCTTTGGAATCTCTGTTCGTTTCACAGCTCCCAGGAGCTGTTCTTTGAAAATAGAAAAAAGAAAAGAAAAAAAAAAAAAAAGGAAAAGCATTCAGAGTCTAGCACTATTGATGCCCAACTTAGTATTTGCCTAACAACCAAGGAGGACTCCTCAGCCGTTGTCTAGTTCTCCTTCTCTGAGTGGCTTTCTCAATTCTGTCACCCTGCCCTGCAAATTTCAACTACCTCAGTAGGCCCAACCTCCAACTTCTGCTTCTTCTGCCCAGCAAGACCCTCTTCCCTGTTTGGACACCACTTACCTTTGCACGATTTGGAAACTGTTCCAGGTAGAAGGTTAAAGTGAATGTGAAGTTCACCTGTGTTTCCTTTCTTTCAACGCCCATAAACCTGCAATGTCAGATTTCCAATTCCTGAAATTAATTGTTTCATATAGTCCAGCTTTATAATTGTTTTCCACATGAGAATAAGCCAGTGACCTTGAGTATACAATCAGAAAGAATTTTTTGAGAACGAAAATTGAAATGATCAATTATTAAATATTAGACAATTTAGGTATGTTGTCTCCTGTAAACTTCACAAAAAATTTATGAGATAAGACTGTGCTCATTTTACATGAATTGAATATGAGGTTCAGAAAAGTTAAGTAAAATCCAAGAATCATGTTTAGGAGGTGTGGAACCCAGGCGTGACCAGTTCCAAAGGCTGTGTGCTTTACATTACTGCACCTCTTAACTACTTCAGCACTCTCCATTCTAAACACTGCCTCAGAATCACAAAATAAGCTTGCTTAAACATCAAGCAATATTTGAAAATATCAGCTTCTCTAACAACTCTCCTCAATGACTATTTCCATCATCGTCACCAGCGAGCAATAGTGCAGACTTCCGCAATAGCAATAACAAATAAGTATAAAAGCAAAAGTTCACCAAGTGGTTACCATATTCCAGACACTGATCTAATTCCAATACATATAATTTTTAAATTATGAGGAAGATACTACTTTATCATCATTTTAGAAGTGAAGAAATTGAGGCACAGAAAGTTAAATAATTTGCCTGAGATTATGTAATCAATTTTAATATCTGTCTGACTTGGGAGTTCATCTAATTAAATATATGATGGATAAGAGTACAAATTGAGAATGATAAAACAAATAGGATACAAGGTAGATAAAAAATTATCAAATTAATTTTAGATTAGAAAGAATAGTACAAGGAATATTAGTAGTACACTTACTTATCTTTGTAGACTAGTAATAAATATGCCTATTTAGTTATGAAGTAAGAATTAAGATAATGGGTTTAGATTATAAAACAATGCCATCCATTTACAGATATGGAAAATAATTTCTCAAATAACTCAGTGAATAACTTAATGAAAAACATTGAGGTTGTACCAGAGTGGATGCTAAAATTAATATTTTCAACTCCCAGTTGCTTTTTTTCTCTCCTATACTGTTTCTCATTTTGAATACACAGATATTTATAGATATTTTCTTGCTGATTTTCTCCTCTTTTTATCTGGGCACTTACCAAGTACTGATTACCATACTAGAGGCTAAATTTTGTCACTTTCTCCCCACAGAAACCATGGAGCAAATATTTTCATTTCAATTATTCAGATAAAGCAAGAATTAAATAAATCGAAGTAATCTACCCAAGGACCGTAGAATTAAAACCCCAAAGCCCTTGGTTCAATGATGATGCTGTACTGCCTCTTGTATAAAATTATTTTATTAACAAAAGAGTTTTAAGTAGGTCATTCAGTGTCTTCTCAATTGGTTTCCATCGGTTTTTGAGTTAATATAAAAAATGTATCATTTCACAAATGACCGAGCTTCTATCTACCAACTCTCTCTCGCCTCCCTCTCACCCTCTGCCTTGTTCTTCTCCTCCGCCTTCCTTCTCTTTCTCCTCCTTCCAGGCACTCTTCTCACTCTCCATCTTATTCTTTCCTCCTCTTCCTTCTGCTCTCTCTTCTCCTTCCTCCTCCTCTTCTTTCACAACATTGGAATTCTGCCCCTCTCTCTCTTGGAACAAGTAGCTGCAGAAGTTTCTGAATAGCGCATTATCTGAACACCACTTACATATAGAAATATCGAGACTTAAAAGCATACTGCGGAACGCAGCTGTGTCATTTATTGGGAGCAGAAAAATTAACATTTTGGCTCTTTTATCTCACAAATGGGCAACATGACAGCGTATTTTCTCTAGTAAATAAATGTATTTTCTTTCCCGACATTCTCCAGAGAAAATTTCCTTTATCAGCTTCTACCACACACCTGAGAAGTTTCCAAAGTAAGTATAGATACCAATATGTTTGGTAGAAAATATATACACTAATTTTCTCTGAGAAAATTATCCTGACTTCAGTTTAATTCAGAAATATTAATTGAACTACTATATAAAAAAGAGCTGTTATAGTTGGAATTCATGATTTTAAGCTTCTTTGATCTTCAACACTTTATAGTATTTCAACCAAATTGAACTTACAAGAAATCTTTATTTTCTTATTAGCAGAATATGTGAGTTTAAGCTGAGTATTCAGCTTTGAAACTGAATATTGCTATGTTTTCTGTCTCACCATTTTCCTAAATTTTGATTTTTTTTCTCAAAATGGCACTGCAATTCTTTTCTCCCCAGTATTGGTTAATAAATACTTCCCATATATCATATTTATAAAAAAATAGTTAAAGTAGGATGAAAAAGAAAACATATATTTATTCCAAAATGAATAAAAAAGACAGATTCTGTGTTTTTCAGATTATACACACACACACGCGTGCACGATATGTGTGTATCTGTCTATCATCAATCTATGTATCTATCTATAAAATTTAGCCTTTAGAATATGTAATGTGTAAATATTTGGCCTTTGTACTCATCTATAAAAACACTATTTTACTATTTAATGGAATTTTAGTATTGCTTTATATTTCATCACGCCAACGTTGAATTCTAATATTATAAATACTCAAACAATGCATAGAAATGTTTGTAGAAGGCAGTAGTCATTATACATGGTATATGTGTTTATAAAGGAAGGTCAGTGTGGAAACTTGTTGTGTGGGGTATTAGAGCAGCATAACACAGGGTGCCAGGCAGAGAAATTGATTTGAAAGTAAAAATAAAAATGTTAAAAATTTGCTTGAATTTTTGACAACTGCTTGTGTCCTGGTGGGCTCAAAATGGATCCCCTTATTGTTTTTCTCTAATTCATCTTGGAGATGACAGAGGTGCAAGTTGCGAGTCACAGCTTGCACATCATGCCTTAGGATGACAAAGCTCAATAAAAACAATTATTTCAAAACCCATATCTCATCCATTATTAAATCTATGAAAAGAGTTTTAATTTCCTGTGCAATTACATAGTGAAATGTCATACTCTGGATGAAAAAAGATTAATTGCTTTTGATAAAATACTGTGTATTTTTGTTTGACTTTTTGGACATCCATTTAATGTAGTAATATCATTTCAATCTAATGTGCTTCATATCATACCGAATTATTGTAATTTTGTAGAGGAAATATTGTTTAATTATTTTCTTTTCTCATAAAGGAGTAAGAATCAAATATTAATTCTTCTTGGCTCAAGAGCATCACAAGCCACACTTTGTTTTTGAAATCACATTGGAGACTTACAAATGAACAATAGCAAAATTTGATTAATGTATTTTGCAAGAGATTCATAAGATTACCTCAAGTAACATTTATATGTCATGTGTAGACACAAATTACAAATTCTTTCATTTGTATTTGTTTTGTACTTACCAATGATTATTAAGTAATCCATAACAATGACCAGTCACTTGCTTCCTGTCACAAATATGACATCAATTTATTCTCTCATGAAGGCTAAACTAATGGCAAATGAATTTTCAGGAAAATAAACTGCCAAAATATTGTGAGTCATACTCTGCATAGTGACAGAGGGTGAAAATAACATTTGAGAAATAGCAAACTACATAAGGCAATCATGACATTTTGACCCGTTGCATTTAGCCCACTAAATGCTTGGCTTTGATAGAATTTAATCATTCTGTTGTGTTTCTGAAAATAGCTGGAATAGGCATTGGACAGGAAATTAATATTTTAACAATTTCACCTTTCTACAGAGAAGATATAAATTTACATTTGGTAGTATTCAGTCTTCAAGTGCCTACTATATTCACTGATGTTAAATAGCAAATAATAAAAATACTGAATAATATATAGAGAGAACATTCTGCATAATTACGGTACAAGAAAGGGACAACACTCTTTATGTGCAACAGTTTGACATGATTGGCAGTCCGGGCCTCGGCAAAATGTGTTGTAGGTCAGGAAGGAGTCTGATCGGCACGTATGCTTTGGAAAACTTACACAGTACCTCATCTATCTCTATCAAAAACGAATATAGGAAACTGTAAGCTCTAAAATCAGCACATTTATTTTTTTCCAGAATTACAAATCAACTAGAGTCATTTTATATCCAATGTTTTCTTCTCTTTTGCTGATTTGTGAAAAAGAAACCTGGAAAAAGATAAACAGCAGAAGATTGCCTTTTCAGAGGTGACAAGGAAAAGTGTTTCAGAGGGAGCACACTGAGTACCAGAGATAAAATTTCATATTCACTTGTTATTTTGAAATACCTATTTAGGTAAAACGTGAAAAGATAATTTACTTTGTATATGTCAGTCATTATTTGCCGGTAATAAAGTACTGGTCATCTCCCCATTGCTGTAATTTAAGGAAATGTCAATAAGTATATATCCATCCTGAAAATGTGAACTGGAAAATTGAATGGTTATTCAATTTGATGTTTATGTAAATTTAATCCTGTGATTCATAATGTAATTGGAGAAAAATGTAAACTTATGTAATATTTAAGTATTACATTCAAATCTCCTTGTAATATGTAGATTTCTGAAATATTATACATACGTTAATTGACGGGTTGCAGTTCAGATATCTGAGCTCTTTGTCATACAAAAATTGAAAAGCTTTTAATCTGAAATTATGCCTGATGTTTTAGATTAGCAGGACCTTTGGTCCTGGATATTGGGTCCTGTCCAAAATGTCTATGGGGACATTGGGTCCATGCCAAAATGTCCTTGATATCTGCAGGATGATTTGTTCCAGTCCAAAATGCCCATCAGACATTTGGTCCATGCCAAAAGGTCCTTGATATCTAGTCATATTTGGTCCTGTCCAAAATGTGCATGGAGACATTGGGTCCACACCAAGAGGTCCTTGATATTTGATTCTGTCCAAAACCATTTAGTATGGACCAAATATGCTCATGGATGTTTTGGACAGGACAAAATGTCAAGGAACTTTTGATGTGGACCAAATGTGTGATGGACTAAATGTCTTATGGATGTTTTGGACAGGATCAAATGTCCTGCAAGGGCTGTTTTAAGGAGGATATTTGAGCTCTGGATACAAACAGTGAAATATAGATATTTTAGTTTCTTGTGCATCTCCTAGGCATTCATACACAGACACATGCTATGATTATCCAATTTTATTTACAACATTTCCATAAATTGGTAGTTTCTTAATTTTAAACATGAATAGATAAATACAATAAATTTATGAAGGACTATGACACAATTGCCATTTAATTTTATATCTTATGACTAGCACTTTGCTTGACCCATAGTAGACTTCATAAATACTAAGGAATGAAAAAATTAAAGAAAGCATTGAGATTATATCTGATGATACTTAAAATAAAACAATGCAAGTCATTTTTTATTTAATCTAAAGACATTATGCATGAATGTATAATTTTCCATTATAATTCAGTATTCTTAAAGCCCTAACAATCATTGAATCAGTTCTCACCTCTTAAATGCTAAGCTCTCTTTCTATCATATCATTAAAATTACTTTTTTCAAGGTCAGTGATAACCTCCATCTTGCCAAATCCGTTTATTAATCCTCTTTCGCCAACATAATCCGTATATCAGCTTGATTCTCAACATTCATGTCTTTTCTAACTATGCTCTTTCTATAGGTAATCCAGTGATTTAAATCTCATTTTTGTACTGATGACTCCAAATTTGCTCGCATAACTTTGTCCTTTCTTCTGAGCTCCTACTTGTGTATCTGATTGTCTACTCGCAACACTACTTGGATATCTAAAACATATCAAAGTCAACGTGTAAAACACAGAACTCATAATCACAGATGCACCAAACTTTCTCCTACCACAGTCTTCCTTATGTCAGTAAATCTCCTTCTCACTGTTGCTCATACAAAATATATTTGAAGATATCTTTGATTTCTCTGACACAGTATATCCAGTTCATCAACAAATTTTTTAGTTCTACTTTCAAAGTATATGCCAAATACTAACTCATCCTACTAGCTTCAATAATATCATATCTATTCAAGTCACCAACATCTGCCTGTACTGTGATAAACTCTATTGGTTCCTATATGTCCATGCTTGCCTGTTTATAGTTTTTCCTCATACAGTGGCCAAAGTTATCTTTAAAAACAAAAGTTGGAAAACACTGCTCTCCTTACAATATTCCAATGGATACACGTTATATTTAAAATAAAATCTAGTCTCCTTCTAACGGTCTACAAGGCATTACGTGAACAAGTGCTGCCATCTTTCCACTTGGTTCCCTACAATTGCTCCCCTTCCCCATTAACTAAGTAAAAACCACACTAAACGTTTTGGTGTCCTTTGCAAATTCCAAACTTATTCTTGAATTAGGAGCTTTATGTTAGCTGTTCTCTTGGCCTTTACATTCTTTCTTTGAATCTTTGCGTGGCTCACTCATTCTTGACATTACTTTCATTCCTTCGTAACATTCTTGGTCTTGGCTCAAAGGCCACATCCTCAGAAAACCCTACTCTAAATATCTTTTCAAAAATGGTTTCTTTCTCCAGTCTCTCTTTCCTAATACAACAGTTACCACTATCTGAAATTATCTTAGTTTTTGTTCTGTGTTCTTTCGGTACAGTAGCATGTGATTCTATGAGGGAAAATCCTTTTCTTTACTACTATATTCCCAAGAACACACTTAACATATTATAGTAGCTCAAAAAATATTTGCTGAATGAGTGAGTGAATGAATGAATGAACTTTCTGCACAATGCTACATTGAGTGAGATATTTGGTGAGTTTTTGTTCACTACTGAGGAACTGCCTGCCGTGGTAGCTACCACTCTCCCCTAATAAGGTCCATTATGACAGTTTGACTACAAAAAACATTCCCTCAACACCTACTTTTTCCAGGAAATGGCCAGCCATAGAAAACCTTCCACCCATGAAATTGAACAATTCTTTCTCCTTTGAAATGTCGCCAAACATTTCTTCCCCAACTTCACTAACGTATGATTGGCAAATAAAAATTATATATGTTTAGGTTGTTACAATGTCACTTTTTTAAGGTGTACCATGTGATGATTTAATATATGTATACATGGTGAAATGATTACCACTATCAAGTTATTAACACATCCATCACCTCACGTAGTTATCTTTTTTTTTTAATGTGGTGAGAATGCTATATTTACTGGCTTAGCAAATTTCAGGTATACAATATAATATTATTAACTATAATCACCATGCTGTACATTAAATCCCCAGATCTTATTCATCTTATAACTGAAAATTTGTACCCTTTGACCAACATTTCCTCATTTCTCTCACCCCTCAGACTGACTTGCTTGTCCCCTTGCAGTCAACCAAGGACTGAATGTCCATGAAGACTAATTAGAAAGACTCATCCACTCCCAAAGACCCCACCTTAATAGGATGCCTGCCAAAGACTGTCTCAGGGGTTCCTCTTTTTACTCTCTAAAATGCAATATTTTTTCTAACTCTTTGAACTCCTGCTAAACTTAAGTGATGGCAAATGGGTTTCCTTGTCTTAAGCTTATAAATAAATAAGTTTGTTAATTTTGTCTCAGTTTTAGTTTTGTTCTTGATAGTAATAAAGAGAAATGTAGGAGAATCTACTGGGCTTCTAAAGGCATCAGCATAGAGACGTATTTGATAGTGGTCCCTTACCCTTAAGTTACTACCACCATCACAATTCTCAGCCTGAGAAATGAGCAGATGAAAAGTGTAGATGAAAGGAATTGAATTCACTGATCCTTCAGTTTGCAAAGTTTAAGAATTCCTGAAAAGTTCATGGAGTAAATATAAAATGGGTTTATAACTTAATCTAGTGCTTAATCTAGCATCATTCATATGTCAATTCCACTAAAACTATCCTCTCAATAAACTCATTACTTATGAATCCTATATATATATATGTTTTTGAATCCTGTTAGAGCCTCTGCAGCATTTAGAAATATTGTTAACTTCCACCTTTTTGTGTGGGCTTCTGTGTCTCCAGATCTCTAATGTTAACAAGCTTTCCCAGGCCACAATGGTCTATAGGTAAAAAATGAAATCAGAGCAATAGTGATACATTAGTAACACTGGCTTACAAACTATATTAATCAATTAAGAGACTCTAGTTCAAACTAGTTTATGCAAAGAGAAAAGGGATAAATTGTCTTATATGAATGAAAAGCCTGATAGTAACATTGGAAACAGATTCAATTGGATCTAGATATTCAACTGCCATTAGGATATTATCATTTAGACTCTATTCTTGTTCATCTTTTAGTTTTTTTCTTTCTTTTGTGTTATCTTTATTCTTGACGTATTCGTCTTGATGGGAAAGATGGCTACTGGTAGTGCCAAGCTTACAAGGTCCTATAATTTCCCAGTATTCATATCAATTATCAAAACAAAACAAAACAAACAAACACTGATTGGTCCTGCCACTTGGGACATGTGCTCGCCCATTCTTCAATCAATCACTTAATTCAGGGAAATAGGTGTTCAGGGGTATTCTTGATTGACCAGCCTGAATCAATCATGTTATGCATTCCTAGTTCCTTGGAAAACAAAAGGTAGTTGAGAGAGGAGAGAGAATGAGCTTGAGAGAGACCTCAGTACATAGAAAGGGAAAAGGATTGGAATTCTTTTGGGTTAAAAAAATAGTTCTACATATAGTGAGGGATAAAAACTAGACTATTGGTAGTGAACACTATGCAGGATATACAGAAATGGAAATATAATACTGTACACTTGAAATTTACACAATGTTATAAGCCAATATGACCTCAGTAAAATAATTTTTTGTTTGTTTGTTTTTGGTGAGGAAGATTGGCCCCGAGCTTATACCTGTTGCCAGTCTTCCTCTTTTTGCTTGAGAAAGATAAGTCTGAGCTAACATCTGTGCAAATCTTTCTCTATTTTGTATGTGGGCTGCCACCACAGCATGGCTTGACGAGCGGTGTGTAGGTCCACATCTGGGATCTGAACCCACAAACCTCGGGCCGCCTAAGCAGAGTGCATAAACTTAACCTCTATGCCACTGGCCCAGCCCAATAATTTTAAAAAATAGTTCTAAAATATTCAATCTTTTGAATGCTAAGCATTCATTATAGCTTTATTGTAATTTTTTTTAATTCTACCTAACAAAATATTACTATTTCAGATCAAACCAAATATGTGCTTTTATTTTACCACAAGGGACAATTCAAAGACTTATTTAATCACTACACTAAGCTCCAGTCACAGGATTTCTGGATGTTACGCATTCCTATTATTCAGGCCTGGATATAGTTCCTTATTATTCTGCTACTTATCATAAGTGGTAAATTACATGACCATCAACAGCACTCTATAGCAGTACAAGATATATAATTACTTGAAAATTACCACATCCATTTTCATAGATGGAGAAATAAAATCAATATACACCATTTGCCAAAAAAAAAAAAATCAAGGAATCCTAACTACGATAGTGCAATGAGTTAATGGGTAAGTCAATTTGTCTGCTCTCAGTTTTGTTTCCGGGGGATTATTTTTGCCAAAAGCCAATTGTGTGATGGCTCCTGAGAAATTTTTCTTTAGGCTGTGAATTGTCTCAGATATTTGCAAAGATTGACCTTAATTCATCAATTTAGGCATCTGGCTGACAATGCATCTCCTTAAAGCTGAGCTGAATTAGGAGCCCCAAATGTTTATTTTAATATCTTTACTCTTGAAATTAGACCTTGCACTTGAAGATTCTAGGTCTGCACAGCAAGCTTCAGGGCTTGATAGTCTCTGTTTAGCTTCTGCCTAGGGGAAGAATGATATAGACTATGAGGGGGTGACAGAGCCTGCTGCTCTGGGCTGCTTCACTGGGGAGGGTTTATCAATTTTGTCATGAAGGTGATTTGGTGGCCTGGTGCCTTCTCTAGCTAGATGTCTTTCCTCCTTGCCTCTGCTTATGCTAAGCTTATATCTGAGCAGAGAATGTGGCTTTTATAAACTTTCAAAGTATATGATTATCTGATGACTCCTCCCAGAGGTGCTGTTTCCTAACAGTAAGGACCTGGCCTAGGAAGGCTGCACTTTGGACTCAGAATTACAACATGTTTATAGGATGGCAATAAGAAGTATCTCAACATCATTAACTATCAAGGAAATGCAAATCAAAACTACAATGAGATATCAGCTCACACCCATCAGAATGGCTATAATTAACAAGACAGGAAACAGCAAGTATTGGAGAGGATGTGGAGAGAAGGGAACTCTCATACACTGCTGGTGGGAGTGCAAACTGGTGCAGCCACTATGGAAAACAGTATGGGGATTCCTCAAAAAATTAATGATAGAACTACCATATGATCCAGCTATTCCACTGCTGGATATTGATCCAAAGAATGCGAAAACACCAACGCGTAAAGATACATGCACCCCTGTGTTCATTGCAGAGTTATTCACAATAGCCAAGACTTGGAAGCAACTTAAGTACTCATCAAGGGACGAATGGATAAAGAAGACGTGGTATATATACACACAGTGGAATACTACTCAGCCATAAGAAACGATGAAATCCAGCCATTTGTGACAACATGGATGGACATTGAGGGTATTATGCAAAGTGAAATAAGTCAGAGGGAGAAGGTCAAATACCATATTATCTCACTTATTATGTAGTAGATAATAACAACAACAAACAAACACATAGAGACAGAGATTGGATTGGTGGTTACCAGAGGGGATGGGGGGAGGGAGGTGGGCAAAAGGGATAATTAAGCACATGTGTGTATGTGGTGATGGATTGTAATTAGTATTTGGGTGGTGAACATGAGAACATGATGTAATCCATGCAGAAATAGAAGTATAATGATGTACACCTGAAATTTATAAATGTTATAAACCAATGTTACCACAATAAACAAAAATAAAATAAAATATTCAGTAATGGTAAAAAAAAAAAAAAAAAGAAGTAGCCAACAAAATCCAACATTCTTCAAATTTCTATCAATTCACCTTTAATTTCAATGTCAATACGCTCATTGTCTCAGTCCCTAAATAGAAAATTATCCCACTTAACAAGGTGCATTGCTGCCCCAAAATATAAGTTGACAGGCTCCAAGCTAAGGGTTGAGTTATAACCCCTACACTGTGTTCCTATTTTGACTCAGTCAACCTTACGGTAGGGATTTTTACTTACAATACCTCCAATGCTTCATAATTTTTCTGCTGACCAAGATTCCTCAGGTGCAAATGACCAAAACTCATGACTAACTAACTTTAGCTAAAAAAAGTCTATCGTACTTGCTTCCTTAATTGGACAGCACGAAGTTGCGTGGGTTCTGCTATTCCCAGTGTTTCTGGAAATGCCTCTCGTTCATTCTCCGTCTCTTATAACTCAGTTTTCCCACATGTTGGCTTTGTTCTCAGGTAGATTTTCTGTACTTGGTGGCTAAGATGAGCAATTGCTCCATACCAGACACTTTCAGGCAGAGAATAGTAAGGGAATGTTGACCCTCGGGCGGTGCAAAGTGACAGTGCTCTAACTAGGCACTGAGGATTAGTCAGGGATCAGAAAGACAAAATCCATGCCCAAAAGGAGCTTAAATTCCAGGGACGTAAGACAAACAGTAAATAAATGAATGTGTAGAATATGTAGTATCTCATATGGTGATAAATTTTGTGGGGAGAAAAATTCTCTGTAGAGAAGGGAACGTTCTTGAGGCGTGCCAGGAGTAACGTATTCTAGAGAAGAGCTTAAATTCTAGCAAGGGAAGATAATAAACAGTAAGTAAATGGGTAGCATATGGACTGTTTCAACTGATGATTGGTTCTGTAGAAAGGATGATTTAAATGGTTGTTTGTAGGGCCGGTCCTGTGGCTTAGCGGTTAAGTGTGCGCGCTCTGCTACTGGCGGCCCGGGTTTGGATCCCAGGTGCGCACCGACGCACCACTTCTCCGGCCATGCTCAGGCCGTGTCCCACATACAGCAACTAGAAGGATGTGCAACTATGACATACAACTATCTACTGGGGCTTTGGGGAAAAAAAAGGAGGAGGTTTGGCAACGGATGTTAGCTCAGAGCTGGTCTTCTTCAGTAAAAAGAGGAGGATTAGCATGGATGTTAGCTCAGGGCTGATCTTCCTTACAAAAGACAAGCAAACAAAAAATAAATGCTTGTTTGTCTAGGAAAGAAAGTTCTTAGGGAGGGCCGGGGAATTTGTCTCAGAATATATAGCTATCTCTATTCTCTGCCCTGGATCAACAACTGTCTCTTGGGAAAAGGTATCTGTTTCTTATCTGTCACCGTGTCTGATGTGGGAAAGCTCCTTGAATGACTGGTCTTTCATGACTTAAATGCTTAAGAGTAGCATTTAAGAATGGTGCTTCTCCAGAACTATTTCTGTTGGTATCAGTACAACACTGAATCTATATGGGATTAGTTTCAGAATTCTCCTAAAACTGCAAACCCTTATGATGCTAAAATAACGCTGCAATCTTCATTGAGCTAAAGCTACTCTTTATTTCCTGTAAAAATGAAATAAGTCCTTATTTTCTATGATCTCTGCTGTACTTATTCCTTTGGAACATGAAGGAGAGCTTGTCTTGCCACATATCACAAAGACAGTCGCTCTAGCTTCTGTCTCCACCTCTTCCTCCGTAGGACTCACATGTTGGAGGGTATGCCAAAGAATAGATTTGTGTTGCCCTCACAAACTCCAGAGACATCTCCTAGACACCTCTATTCAGGAAAAGCAAACTTTTATTTGAGGCCCTATCCCCAACACAAATCAACTCAAGCAAAAATTGACTACAGGTTCTGAATATACAATTGCCACAGAATGAAAGTTTGGGATTTTCTGGAACATCGTTGCCTCCCCCTCCAGAACTTTCTTCTTGTCTCTCTCAGCATGTTGTTTCTGGACTGTTTTGGGAACTTTTATGGCCTCGATAACAAAATAATTTTCTGAGTCTTAAAATATTTATTTTCATGCCCTTAAAGGCCACCATTTTCTTGAATCTTACTATTGCTTTTCATTTCTACTTGCAAACCAGCCAATTTTTGTCTAAACTTATCTCTTTCTTATTATACCGGATTTTGTATGGCTAATAGTAAACAATTATCACAATTATCTGATTCTTTTTAATTCCCTAAAAGTTATCATGGAGCAGTGTTGCCAAATACTTAACTATGAAATAAAAGGACCTGTCTGCTATCTGCTATCAAACGTTAAGCCAATTACTCTTTTTTCCCTTTTTTTTTCTTCCTTCCTTCCTTTCTTTCCTTCCTTCCTTCTTTTTCTTGTTTTCTTTTCCTTTCATTCCTTCCTTCCTTCCTTCCTTCTTTCTTTCCTTCCTTCCTTCTTTTCTTCTTTCTTTTTCTTTTCTTTTCTTTTCGTTTCTTCTTTCCTTCCTTCCTTCTTTTTCTTTCTTTCTCCTTCCTTCTGTTTTTGAATGGCATAATCTCATTTAAAATATAATTTCTATATCATTTATAATAGGATTAGGGCTGAAACAAGTTATTTCCAAATTTTAAGTAGTATAACAAAATATCTTTATTCTTTGCTCATAACAAAGTCCAATCTGGCTTAGTTGGTGGGGTTGTTCTGCTCAATGAAGTTATGGAGAATTCAGGTTTCTTCCATCTTGTTCATCCTCAAAGTCCTCTCTACTAAGCTAACGGATGGAGAAGTACAGTGATAGTTGAGGGATTTACATTTTTATGATCCAATCATGGAAGTAGCACATCAGCACTGTTGACCAGAACTTCGCCACAAGTGCACAGCTAACTGCAGAGGAGGTATTCTTGTCTTCTATTGCCAAAACTAGCGATTGAAAATTTTTTGGTTTCACTTAAAATTTTGAGTGAATTCAGACAGGGATCAGCTGTCTTTCTATTTTTGCTCCACACAGTATCAGCTGAAGTAGGGGATCCCGCTCTATGATGGCTCACCCACATAGCTGGCAAACTGGTGCTGGCAATCTCCTGGTCGGTTAGCTGCACTGTGGGACAGAGACCTCATTTTTTCTCCATTTGGTCCTCTCTGCGGGGCTGCTTAGGATTCCTCAGAGGATGGCGGCTGTTTTCCAATAAAAATGTTTCAAGAGACCAAAGCAGAAGTTGCAAAGAATGACATTTCATTGCCCAGAGATTATTTTTCACCTGGTAATACTAATTATTACCCAGGACTCCATATATACTGAACCAGTCTTGAACTTTTAGTACTCCACTACTTTTTAAAAAAAATTCCCTATTTCTTGATTATTTGTGTCCTAATTCCAAGTGAGGAAATATATTTTCTATTTTCTATTTTTTTAATGATTCCATAACTTGCAATTAAAGTGTTCCACAGATCCTTAGCTGATTGCCTCTTATCTGCATTCATGTGTATGAGTGGAGAGTTGGGTAAGGAGTTACATGGAAATTAACAAAAGAGAACATAAGTACATTTTATTTCATTTTCTTCTTTTTTTATCATGGAGGAATTTTAAATTAATATTTTCAAAATGAATAAGTATGTGAATAAATAAATGGATGGGGAGATAATTGAAGCAAGCTCAATTTCCAAAAGGTAATTCAGAAATATGGGACTTATCTCTGGAGTGATACAGCGAATATTCAACATTCAAAGATTTGCATTTTTTTCCTTTAAAGCAAAATTCACCTCTATGGATTCATAAGTTGATTTATGCAACACTAATCAATCCCCTTTCACGTCATATTAAGTTGCTCTTTTATGAAAACCAACAGATATTTTTTTTCTGTAGTGTCTTTAACTACACAGTTTGATATCCTGAGATATTCCTGCCAACATTATTTACAATGATTTATAATGCTCTAGTATTACAAAATCTCTGACCAAAATTTATCATTTTCTAAAATAACATTATGTATGCTTTAAGCATAAAATCTTCCGGTTGTATTTAACTTAAAAGTAAGATGCGTGCTTATAAAGCTCAAGGCAAGCCAATTCCTTTCAATGTCATGTGTGATTAGCTTTCTTTTCTCCCTCCCTTTGAGTAAAAGGGCAGCCAATTTAACACATACATTTTCAAGTGGCTAATTTTATGTATCTTCTTAGGTTATGAATAATTATGAAAATCCAATATTTGATGTTTAAAGTGGGGCTTTAATTTACCCCACTAATTAATCTATATTCTTCTTTCCTTTTCATAAAAGAGTGTGTGTGTTTCTCCCAAGTCTTATTCTTACAGTTGAGAAGAGGAAAAGGCCAGGGTTTCCATATACTTGATTAGAGAGAAAAAATATCTCACATAAGCAGTGGTTTACGCCCACTTAGCATACTGAGATAGAAAATGTGATTTTCCTCTCCATTTTGACACATGACAATTTAATTTCAAAACTGGCTGAAATGAAGTGTTTTTTTTTTCCTTTCCACAATCTGAAGCATGTTCCCTTCAAAGACTATAAAGACCCATATTAGTCATCAGAACGGCTCAGACCAGACTCTATGGTAATCCATGTACCTATAAGGGAGCCTATATCCTTTTCCTCATGTGCATATGGAGTAAGAAATATGGATTATGAATGTGACCCAAGTCTAACTGTGCCATCATTTCAGTTGTTCGAGTTTTACAAATTGTTTGGAATTTTGGAATCCATTTGATATTTATCATTAGTCCTCTTAGACTTTCACTGATTTTCTGTTTTCCTTAGAACATTACCCAGATTTCTCAAATGCTAACTGCCTGTCAAATAGGATAAGCTGATATGGTTCTGAGAAACAACCGTCTAATGACCTGAAAGAAGGTAACAATGACAGTCTCCTCTGTTTGCTTAGTTGGTCTCATAACCCAAAGACTTTCCTTTAATCTTTTTATTTAGCTCTAAAAATATAAATATTCCCTTACTTTTATTTATATTTTATTGAAACATACTATAAATAAATGTAATTAAGAACATTAAACAACTATTTTACTATACTAAGTTTTGATGTTTAGCTTTGTCATTGTATTGAAAGAACATCACATTATTTTGGTCTCAAAGTACAATAAAGACAGGTGTAGGGGCAGTTACATTTCCTACTGAACTTCTTGACATCAACTCATTGTGAATGTGTAGATATACTTACTCAATTATTTTGGAGTATTTAATCTTTTTTTTTGTGTGTGTGTGAGTAAGATCAGCCCTGAGTTAATATCTATTGCCAATCCTCCTCCTTTTTCTTTTTCCCCCTTTTCTCCCCAAAGCCCCAGTAGATAGTTGTATGTCATAGCTGCACATCATTCTAGTTGCTGTAGGTGGGACGCTGCCTCAGCATGGCCGGACAAGCAGTGCGTCAGTGCGCGCCTGGGATCCGAACCCAGGCCACAAGTAGCGGAGTGCATGCACTTAACGGCTAAGCCACGGGGCTGGCCCCTGTAGTATTTAATCTTAACCTATAATAATTAGTAGCCAAATTACTAATTTTCAACTAGTATCAAAAATATGAAAGATATTGTTTCCATAGATTTACTTTCATCTATTATTTTACTAAAATAGGAAATCTTTCAGTCAGACAAAGAAGGTCATAATGAATCTGTATCTTAGTAGTAATTTACCTTTTTATTAGTTTTTTGTCCTTCTTTTAAAAAATCCACTTGAAATGAGTAGGAATGCTTACTATGATATACAGAATTTATTGCATTAACAATTTTAAAAAGCAGTTCACAGTTCTCACAAAAAATCATCAAATACAATATTATAAAATTGAATATATAATGGCATTTGATAAAGTAAAAAGTTAAAAATGCTTAGTTTTAGGACATCTGTTGCTGTTATTATCCTCAAAATACATTAGATGTTACATTTTTTTGCTATTTGTTACATATTTCTAATTCTATTTTATTATCCTATTTAATTGTCCTCCCATTTCCATTCCAAGCATGATATGTTAGAAATATGTTAAAGTAAGAAATCTAAGGCTTGGCTCCCAGATCTGCTGTCTCACTTGCTCCACACAATTTCCTTCTCCAAATAAGCTAAAAATTTAAATACTATCATGATCTTACTCTTTTTAAGATAAAAAAAAAGCCTTTCAATAGCTTCCCATTGTAACTTAAGATGAAATATAAACAGTTTATCATGGCCTTATTATTTTTTTAAATTTCTAGATATCCAAGCTCAGAGCTTTTGCACATGTGATTTACTTCTTGTGTAACTTCTTTTTCCTCTGTCTTTCCATGTACCACAAATTTCCATAATTCAGATCTAAATTTAAGAACTTCCAGAAAGTCCCTCTCAGGAACTATGTCTACCACCATGCTCCCAGATTTCTTATTATTGCCTGATACATAGATATTCATTAAATACTTTTGAACAATTACATTAGGTGTGAGCATTTGCCTACCAAGAGTGGGGTGATGGGAGCCATCTCCCCAGGTGTAGGCAATAAGTGGATACAGAATCTGTAGATAATTTTAAAACAATAATAAAACCAACTAAGTGTCTATCTGCTTTTTATTATCACATTATGCCCGCAGTTCTAAACAAATTGATGATAGAATTTTCCTCCATGGGAAATGTTTCTAATGATCTAAGTTGTAGGTAATTGCTGTGGTTACTGTTGAGTTTTAATATACATATGCAACCTCAAATTAGTAATGTTTATTACTTTAATAAACTTTGCATTCTAGCAGGAACTTAATTTGTAGTATTCCCATTTATAGAGTCATCCCCAACACACCAAGAATCAGCTATAGGGATTTATTTCAAGAGTAAGTTTTCAATAATTTAAAAGCATTCAAGTTCACTTTGAGTACACATCATGTGTCCAACCTCTATGGTACTTCAGTAGTCTTGAAATAAACACAGGAATTGTGAGCATGAAGTAACGGAATAGAGAATACTTCAGTCCTCTTATTCTATGTGACAATTTGGAATTTTTATTAATGTTTAATATTTAAAATGGTAAAAGGTGCAAAGTGAGGTATATTCTTCCTTAAAAAATAAACTAATGTAAATGAATGTATTATCTGATTATTTTTCCTTTTGTATCATAAAATTTGTTTATTTTTTATTTTTACTTAAAATTACTTGGTTTATTATACATACAAAGTTAAAGAAAAAATACCCTGCATTTCTTTTTGGGCTATTATTAATATTATTCACTTAATTTTATTATAACAAAAACAATTTTATCCATGGAGAAGGCGGGTGTTAAAAAATGATCTACTCTGAATTTCGTTATTATTATACTTTGGGAATGGCATCTAACTTTTTTGCTCCCCATGTTATTATCTGTGTAATGTAGCTACTGAATATTTTGCTTTCTTCCCAGAACTACTGTAGAAATAAATTGAATTAAAGAGTTTTAAAAACTACATAAATGTCATATCATTAAATGAATTTAAAGGAGTTTGGCGCTCTTAGGCTGCTCTCCATCCATCAGTTACACCAGTATTCTTTTTTTTTTTTTTTGGTGAGGAAGCTTGGCCCTGAGCTAACATCTGTGCCCATCCTCCTCTACTTCGTATATGGGAGGCTGCCACAGCATGGCTCCACGAGCGCTGTGTAAGTCCATGCCCAAGATCCAAACCTGTGAATGCCGGGCTTTGGAAGCAGAGCACGTGAACCCAACCACTCCCCACTGGGCCGTCCCCGACACCAGCATTCTTAAATTGTTTGTACTTCCATTCTGAGAATGGAGAAGACACATATAATCTATTGATTGTGACATGTAAATATTGAAAAGTTTTATTCTAGGAGATTGTATTACTTATTGAATTGAAAATCTGGATGCAGAATATCATATTGTTTAAGATATGTGCTGTCTCACCAACAAATCTGGGTTTGGTTCGCCTTCTGCCTTTTCACCAACTAGCTGTGTAACGGGGAGATTTTTATCCAACCCACTTTCTGCCTCTATTTCTTTATTTGCTTTGGGGAGATATAAATTAATACTTACCTTATATGTTTGTTTTGCTGATTCAATAAGCTCAGGCATATAAAGTATTGACATAAAATAACAATTCAGAAATGGTTCATATGATTTTCATTTCTAGCAACTGTTAGGATTATCAACATAACTAACAAAATTAAATACTTAAGTGAGCATATTATGGGGAAACATGGATACCAAAAGCAGCCTATATCAATGCAAGGGCAAGTGAATTAGCCTGAATCATTGGTGCAATTCTTAATCTATAATAATAGTGTTTCAACTTGAAGAAACTTGAAGAAAAGAAAAAGCATACACTGAATCACAAATCCATTCTATTCCAGTATTATTGTTAGGCAACTGAGAATATAAGATTGTATTTTACATTAAGTATTTGGCTATTAAAAGGAATTATATGTACCTATGCATGCATTTATAGATATGAAAAGAATATTTAAATTTGGAATATATATTTTAGCTGTTGCTTTTCAGTAATTAATAACATAGAATGCTTTTATTTTATGGGTAACTAAGATGAACCGAAATGCAATATACAAGCTGTAATCTTTGTTTTCAGAATGGGGGAGAAATCTATAGTTTACTCAGAGATTATATTACATTACTTTTTAGCTACGTGTAGTATTATAGAACATAAAACAAACACAGTGGTTCCTAGAAGATGGGTCTGTAAAATTAGTTTTGGGCTTCTTATAAATTTTGGAAGTATGTACAGAGAATCAAAAAAGCTGTGCTCAATTCCTGGACTTAAATATATAAGCTCTCTGGAAATCAGTGTTTGATTTTGCAAAATGGAAAGAATCATCTTTTCCAATTTTCTGGAGAGGCTCTAAGCAAGTAAAATATGTTGAACACATTTAGTAAGGTTAAAAGTGCAACAAAACCCTAGTTTTAATAGTACCAGGCAACATAATAATAAGGAAATTTGAATATCTCTAAATTTATAAACTAATCATCATCTTTTTTTTCTGAATTCCATACTCACATTATCATACTGTAAATCCAGAGAGTAATAATACATTTCCTTCTGCAGGTTTTCCATAACAAAACTAGCCTTTGCCTGTCATGTTTTTTTCTAAGTGAGTAGGTGTCCTGAAGATGGATATTGCTACAACAACTGGGTAAGTTGTAAAACTTGGATGTGTTTCATGCATTTGTTGATAACTGATTAATTTATCTCACCTGGCTCTTGATCCACTACCTCTAATAAAATGATGGACAATGCTTTGCAATATGGACAACCACATAAAGATGCTACAGAATATCACAGCAGCATCTGCTATTACGAGTCAGAGAGCAGAGATAAAAGCTTCAGTAGCAGGCTTAATAGAAGCCAGCGTTTTGTATTCAGCAATGATAGATGATAATGAAAGAAAAGAAGCAAAAATTGTGTTTTATATCATTATTGGTTGTTACTCACAGACCCTTAGTCAGGGGTATGTCTGTGGGTGTAGGTCATGGAATTCTGGGTCCTTTGCTGTACTTGGCAGGTGAATTATTTTAACATCTGAATACTTAAGGCTCACTAGATGCACAAAGAAGCCTAAAAGAGGAAGGAACTATTTTTAGGATAATGCATTTGTGATCATGTATAGATTATAAACAAAAATGAAAAACTTTTTAAAACATTCTGTGAAATGACGCTAGACCAGCTAAAGCATTTCAGTGTACGCATTAATAATCCTGGGCCCACTAAACAATTTTGCTAAAATAATAATATATATTTGAGATGAAAAAGTGATTACATGGTAGGATAAATTTAATTGAATGAATTATTTCAGAATATAATTTAGTACACTATTTAGACATGTTTAATGTTTAACAACTATACATGTTTGCATCTGGAATGTCCAGCTAATCATTTTTAAAAGTGTAAAAATGATAGTTATGAAGATCCCTCCTCATCCTTGAAGATAAATTGCTTTGTTTTTCAGGCAGGGTCAGTTTTTCTTCTGCATGCATTCAGTTTCATTCTCTGGTTACAGAAGGTAAATCTTTATTCTTATGGATTTGACCTGTGTTTTCTTTTTACTCCCTTTATGTCAGAAATGTACACACTGTGAAATCAAGCTTTATCATTCAGTGATTTCTTAACACATTCATTTAGCAACTCGACACAGAAAAAGTGTTGGTGTCTTCTTTAGTCACTAATAAAAAGAAGTCTGTGTTTAGTGGCTGCCGGGGAAAGATATGATTCCTAGGAAGATTGTGTTTAAAAGAAGATATATATTCACAGTGATATCCTCCAAACATCAAGTCTGTATATATACAATGCATGGAATGAAACAATATTTGCTCTGTTTTCTGGTAGAAATCAGTATGCCGTGCTTTACTTTGGGATACTTATGTTATTTTACCTTTCAAATAGCTGAACCACATCTCCAAGTGATTGCTCTTGAAAAATCCAGGCAGATTTAGCAGGATGTCTCCAAATGTTCTCTCTTCACCTGCTAGCGAAGGACCCAAAGATATCTTTATATATTTAACTCCATGAGCTGTCACATGGTGAATCTCTGAGGGAGAGAGGCCTGCAGAGGTCTCATTATGAGGGTCTCCTAAAAGTGTGACAGCGGTGGTAACACACAACAAAGCCTAGTGTCATGGATAGGAATAAAGTATTATTTTGGACTCCTAATGCCTAATTTTAAAATTCAGATCTCCTTTTCTATATTTCTTATGGAAATGCCTCACTCACTCTTTTATAGTTATCGCATATATTCCCCCCATCAGGGAATCTTATATGCCTAGGTAACTGATAGGCAGGCTGAAGGGAAGAGTAGCAGTTGGTGAAAGCAGACACTTAAAGGATGTGATAAAAACAAAACAAAACGAAAATCCTATTATGGGTGATACTAATACTCAAATTTAAATTTCTTTAGCAAATAAATATACTTCCCATAATTATTTTTAATTATTTTGAAAATGCCTTTCCCCTTCTGTCTTCCTCCTGCATCTACTTCTCCTTTACTTTCCTATTGTTAAATCCCCTTGTACTAATTTGGCAGAGAGACTTGCAGGTGAAGGATCACAGTGGTGCCTGACAAAGATGGGGAAGTGGAAAGCTTTCAAAGCTCACTGTTTATTAGCTCAATATATGTAGTTTTTCAGTTAGTATTTTGTGCTTTTTACAATGATTTAACTTTTATTTTATGCACATTCTAAAATAACTCCTGTTGGAATATTAAAATTGAAAATTACAGTTTCATATTTTTGTTATGCCCACTTTCTGTTTAACACCATAGTTATTTTTACAGTAATTGCTTTCTAATTGTAGCAGTCATAGAGATATAGCTTGAATATTATTCATAATAAAAGTTTTTTCATTTCTACAAAAAATGTATTCTTTTCTATTTTTTGAAATATGTGTCCTTTTCAGTTTATCTTAGGTTTTTTACACTTTTAGAGATACAATATGAGAAGCCATGGCCTGGTCTGATATTCAGTTAACCAAAAAACTCAGAAATCTGTTATTGTAGCGTAGCTACAAATTTCCTTTTATGAATATAGGTATTGAGGCATAGGCACCAGCTCTAAATCCTAGCCCCATCCCCCCACTTTTAAGAGCCTATAGCTCTTAAAAGACAAGAAAACTATGGCCTGGATTCTTTTAACCTTGCAGAATCCACACTTTGCTAGGTGTTTTGAATGTATGCAATTTTCTTTTTTTTTAATCTTTATTTATATATTTGTTTATACTGAAGTGACATTGTTTTATAACATTATGTAAATTTCAGGTGTACATCATTGTATTTCGACTTCTGTATACACTACATCGAGTTCACCACCAGAAGTGTAGTTTCCATCCTTCACCATATCCATCCATCACCATACAAATGTCCCCTTTCACCCCTTTTACCCTCTCCCTACTCCTGTCCCTTCTGGTTACCACCAATCTGTTCTCTGCATCTATGTGTTTGTTTGCTGTTTTTTTTTTTTTTTATCTTCCACATATGGGTGAAATCATACAGTATTTGTCTTTCTCTGTCTGATTTATTTCATTTAGCATAATGCCCTTAAGATCCATCAATATTGTTGTGAATGGAAAAGTTCATCTTTTTTACAGCTGAGTAGTATTCCATTGTATATATATATCACTTCTTCTTGATCCATTCATCTACCAGTGGGCACTTAGGTTGTTTCCATGTCTTGGCTATTGTGAATAATACTGCAATTGAACATAGGGGTGCATATATCTTTTTGAATTAGTGTTTTTGAGTTCTTTGGATAAATACCCAGGAGTGGAATAGCTGGATCATATGGTAGTTCTATTTTTAATTTTTTGGGGAATCTCTCTACTGTTTTCTATATTAGCTGCACCAATTTACATTCCTACCAGCAGTGTTCAAGAGTTCCATTTTCTCTACGTCCTCTCAACATTTGCTATTTCTTGTCTTTTTAATAATAGCCATTCTGACAGGCATGAGCTGATATCCCATTGTGGTTTTGATTTGCATTTCCCAAATAATTAGTGATGTTGAACATCTTTTCCTCTTGGCCACCTGTATATTTTCTCTGGAAAAATGTCTCTTCAGTACCCTCTTTGACACGGATCTTAGCAATATCTTTTTGGATATGTCTCCTTGGGCAAGGGAAACAAAAGCAAAAATAAGCAAATGGGACTATATCAAACTAAAAAGCTTCTGCACAGCAAAAGAAACATCAACAAAACAAAAAGACAATCTAACGATTGGGAGCAGATATTTGCAAATCATATATCTTAGAAGGGGTTAATATCCAAAATATTATAAAGAACTCACACAACTCAACAACAAAAAGCAAACAACCTGATTAACAAATGGGCAGAGGAATATACGCCATTTTCGAATATACGTCTATTGTGACCCACGGACTTAAAGCAGTAACAGCCACCTAAATTGCTCTTATTCATAGTTGTAGGAAACTAAAAGCTCATATTATAATTTAGGAGCCCATAAAGCTCATATTCTACTCTCCAAGAAAGCTCCATTTCTATTCCTTCATGATTATTGTTTCTTTAAAAGTATCATCTGGGGCCGGCCCGGTGGCGCAAGCGGTTAAGTGCGCGCGCTCCGCTGCGGCGGCCCGGGGTTCGCTGGTTCGGATCCCGGGCGCGCACCGACGCACTGCTTGGTAAGCCATGCTGTGGCGGCGTCCCATATAAAGTGGAGGAAGATAGGCACAGATGTTAGCCCAGGGCCGTCTTCCTCAGCAAAAAAAGAGGAGAATTGGCGGATGTTAGCTCAGGGCTGATCTCCTCACAAAAAAAAAAAAAAAAAAAAAAAAGTATCATCTATTTTGTTACAAAATTTACATAAAATTTTAAGTGCTATAAATCAAGCTAAGCTCTCCATATGTGATGTTGGCTAGATAGAGAAGACTGCATTAATGATGAGTTAGGAACTGAAATGTTTGTCCCTCTAATCTTGGATATTTTTCAGTTCCCACTACTATGAAATTGTAAGGATGGAGAACAGGTAATTTATAAATCTCGTCTCATCTTTAAACCTCTCCAATTCAATGAAAACTTCTCTGAAAATTACTTTTAGCAACAGAGATAGAAAAGAGAGCGTGAAAGCACCCCACGATTTGGTAGATAGTGATGGGGCAAATAATTTAGCTTAAGACATCTAAAAATCAAATCTGAGTTATGTCTTAATCAGACTCCACGCCTGACCAGCGTTCTCTTTTGGCTCTCTAAAGGGGGGAATGGAGACACTTGTCTTCGATGAGATAATGTCTTTAATTTTCTGTCTACAGCAGCCAATCTGATGAAATTGATTTTTCTTTGGCAAATAGCAAAGTTAATTTCGTAATACATCATTCACACCAAATGACGTCTGATTTTTTTTGATTAGAAACCGATGTAACATATTAAGAATAAAGTTTTATGTAATTGAATATACGTTCCCAAGGAGAATATCAGAAAACTTTAATTTCTTAAACCACTGAAACCTGGATCCTTTTTTTTCCCCTCTATGACTGAAAGGGAACTGCTATAAAATGGAAATGAAACTACATGCTTCGGAAACTTGGATTTAACAAGGAGTGCTAAAATTCAACCTTGCATTAGTCATTATAATTTTTTGACACTGTCTTAATGTGTGAAGGAAGAATTGAACTCTAGAGCTAGAAAGGGCATCGTTAAAAGACAAGATTGCCTTTCTGGATGACAGATATTAATATTAGATCATTTGCTTAGCTAAGAGCAGAGCTTATGAGGTGTATGGAGGCCACACAAATTTGGTTGAGATTGAAAACCTTTCTTGCTCTATTTCTACCTCCTTCTTCTATACTTTACCAATGAGTTAAAAGAAATACAACTGAGTCTTAATTGGTTTTGCTGCTGTATTCCACATTTGTTACAGAAAAAGTTATTCCATTGAAATACTTGATTCAAATAAGTGCATTTTGCCTGATCCTATGGGCTTTGAAGACAAAATATGTTTTTTATGTTTTCAGAAAATCCAGCTTTCATAGAACCTAAGAAATTCCCTTATTTGCAATGTTTCCCTTCTGCACATATATACACCAGACAGACATAACTCAAAACAGCCAGTTATTTTTCTTCAAGATAAAAGAAGAGGGTTTCTGATTTTGTGTATTATTTTTACCATCAAAACACAAATTTAATTAAATCAGGAACAAAGTGAGCCAGCTCAGAGAAATATACATATTTCCTCTTCTAAGTACAGTTAAGAAAAAAAGGAAGAAAAAAAAAAGAGAGAGAGAGGGGAGTGATTTTAAGCAGACACTCATTCACTAGTCGGCCACAGTCTCTTCTATATAGACAGCGGAGGATCGCAGTTAAGACCAATGAAGATGCAGCCCAACTGTCTGAGTTCACAACCTGGCTCTACTACTTATTAGATATGTGTCCTGGTACAAGTTACCCTCTCTAGGCTTCAGTTTCTTCTTCTATTGGATAAAGAGAATAATAACAGTTCCTCCTTCCTAGAGTTATTTTGCAATGA
This sequence comes from Diceros bicornis minor, assembly GCF_020826845.1. Classification (NCBI taxonomy): domain Eukaryota; kingdom Metazoa; phylum Chordata; class Mammalia; order Perissodactyla; family Rhinocerotidae; genus Diceros; species Diceros bicornis. The sequence goes on from NC_080750.1 coordinate 26,280,622, forward strand.
TCTAATATTTCTATATTACATAGTGCTACATAACTTTTTCAACATAAATCACTGCTCTCTGTTGTGCCGCATACACGTTGATGTATGCTTTTTGTAACTTTCCTAGCTTCTGAAGACATTTGAGTATGTACTTTTTGACTTAAGTGCAGACCTGAAATGGTACTGACCTCGATATCAAATAAAGAAATCTTCTTGATACTGGTGGTACCCTTTGGGAGATAAGTCTTCACGGATCGCTGCCATTTCTGTGTATCTGGCCAGCAGAGAGAGAAAATGCCCTTTGTCTTGGTCCGTTCTTGTAAGGATATTTGTGTAGTGAGTAGCCTTTGAAGACAGGAAGAAAGGACAGGCATGCTTCCTACCCATTATAAAAGATTTGGCTTCCTAAGTTCAGAGTTGTTCCTCTGTGATGCAATACTCTGTGTGTATGGCATCCAGCTGGTCCATCCACATTGCCCCTGTGAGAGGTGGACAAAAGAGGAACTGATACAAATAGGCAGATGTTCACAGTACTTGTGTCTAGAATAATAAAGTCCTTTCTCTCTGACCCAGGAGTCTGATTTCTGTATCCATGGAACTGTGGCAGGCTGTCTGGTTAGCTTGCAAGTAGAGTGAACTGTCAGACCCTTTGTAGTTATTGACAGACTCTTCCAAAAATCATAACATAATATGGTTACATGTGTATTGGCATCTTCTCCATTTTGTATAAATAACTGAACAAAACATTTGATCTAAACATAAATGGACCTTTAAAAGGTAATCATTATAGTTAATTGAGATAAAGACATTTGATTAATGAATATCTGTTTGTGAGTGATGGATAAGGCCAATGTGTAGGCTCGATAGTGTCCTCAAATGCAGTTTCCCAACTGTGGGCTGTGGCTCATGGATATCATGCTGGCTGGTGTGGCATAGCTCCCAGATGTACTATTGCCCACAGTAGCATGAATATGTCTTATTTGTCCAAACATATTGGTATCCTCAGGTCTTGGACAAGGTAAGGCCAGGGGCCCTCTAAACCCCTAGTCAGTAGTTCTGGCAAGAGCAACCTCCTCAGCTTACCTAGTGTGGCATACTTAAATGCTCCTTTTCTGCGTGGATGTGATGTTTTCACAAAGCTTGAGAGGCACAACTGCGTTGAAAAATGAAGAAGCAAAAAGAACCTTCAAATCATATAAATATGGGCTGAAATTAATTCTAATGTTATGTAATTAAAAATTGAATATCAAATTCCCTAATATTTTAAATGTCAAATTATGAAAAATGACATAATGAAAATGTCTTGAAAAAGCCATTGCATTTATTTAATCTAAAATGCCCTCTTAGGGGCCGGCCCCGTGGCTTAGCGGTTAAGTGCATGAGCTCTACTACTAGCAGCCTGGGGTTCGGATCCTGGGCGCACACCCACACACTGCTTGTCTGGCCATGCTGAGGCGGCATCCCACATACAGCAAATAGAAGGATGTGCAACTATGACATACAACTATCTATTGGGGCTTTGGGGAGAAAAAGGGATAAAAAGGAGGGGGATTGGCAACAGATGTTAGCTCAGGGCCCGTCTTCCTTAGCAAAAAGAGGAGGATTGGCATGGATGCTAGCTCAGGGCCGATCTTCCTCATGAAAGATAAATAAATAAAATAAAATGCCCTCTTAACCTAGATTTGTAACCATTTAAATATTAGATCTTTACGACCTGGAGATATTCCACAGTATTAATTACTTAGTAAGTTTAACACTTCTTTTGTGTCTTCTATAAATACATGTCACACCGTTATACTATTTAATATATAAGGGACAAGCAACTCTCTTATTAAATCATAGAAAATGGGTCATTTTTTGCTCCTTTAGATAAGTATTCCCAGAGAATAGGAGAAGAATAATTTCTTTTACCTTCCCATTGAATTTTCTTCTTAGTATAATAATAGTAATTTCTTCTATTTACTGCATTTCAATCTATGTTGGGCACTATGGGAAGTGCTTTAAATTTATTTTATTAAATTTTTACTAACTTTGTGAGTTAAATATTATTATCACCATCTATTATGTGACCAAAATGAGACTTAAAGAAATTAAACAGTGTGTTTGAGTCGTAAAGCATGGAGTTGAGGGTGGATGGAATGCTTTGGAAGCAGGACAGAGATACAAAACCAGGGATCTCTGATGTCGACTCTAGAAGCAATAGCATATGAGAGGCACTAATCTCAGTTTCTACCTAAGAGTAACACAGAAAAATGTCAAAGAATGTGTAAACGTTTGCTTTCATCTGCATACTCAATGTTATGAGGCACAAACATGCCACTGAGTTCCCTCTTCACCTGGTATTCGCTTCCCAACCAGCATGGTAGACATGAATCAGAGGATTCTAATGGAGGTGCCCGGCTTAAAGTTTACATGATTCTGATCTTCAAAAATTAAGCATCCAGATGTTTAAATGACTTTAACTTTAATTGTCATATAGTCAGAGCTGAATAAATAGTTGTTGCATATGTTTCTGAATGATCTGTAATTAAGACTTTATTTGCTACCATTTGTTTCTTACAACTGATTCACTTTATTTTACATACTGGGAAGGAGGGCTTGAGATTTTCTGCAAAGAAGGGAAGCTTTAAAGTCATCCATAAATGGTGAAGCCATTTTGGTGTCAATAACCAATGACTGGCCACAAAGGAAATTTAGCAGACAGTGAAAATGCATACAGGAAAATAACAGGCTGCCACGGGGGATGGGGCACCAGGGACTCTGCTAAATGCTTCCCATATGTTATGTGTTGGGTGAATGACCTATGCTCTTTTGGCTCTAGTTTCTCATCTTTGGAATGGTGTGATAAGAACGCCTAATCCACGTGATTGTTATTAGGGAAAATCATATATGTAAGGTATTTGAAGTAGTGCCTGATTCCAAAATTTGCATATAATAAATTTAACGGCAATTATTATTTTTATTATTAAATATTTATGATAACTCTATGAACAAAGATAGTATTATTTTCTTCAGTTTGCAAAGAACAAAATTTAGACTTAAAAATAGTAAGTAACTTACCCGAAGTTGAACAGCTGGTACGTGGTATAGCTGAGATTCAAAGCCAGGCAGCTCACAGTGACTGTGCATGTAATTCTCCTCGAAGGCTTGCAAGTCACTTGGGGTGTGAGGCCACGATGCTTTTCAACAATGTGTTGCTTGGTAATTACTCTGGCATCCAAAAGTATATTCCAGAAACTTTAGGCTAACTTCAATATATTGTTGTTTATTTTATCATTATATAAGCTGTATCTGTTATATCAGTTTTGATAGTTTCCCTTGGTATTTTTGGAAAATGTAAGAAGTAATTTATGAAAAGGAGTCATTTTTCTCCATATTCATCACTGCTATGGTATGATTGTTATATCTTTTCTTAACAACTGTAAAACTATATAATTAAATATTAATTTGAAATTCCATGTGAATTTAATTCAGTGGTTATGACAAACCACAGTTCTGTAGTGTAAATTTGTTCAAGTCAGATTTTGCCACAGGAAATTAAGACCAATCAGTAATGATTTCCTTTAAAATCAATTGTAAGGGCTACTTATTTAGGTTCTGGATTAAAAATGCTGATAACGCTGATCTATAAGGATGCATCACACATGTCCAAGTGATATAAGTTAAAATACAAAAATTCAGATGCTACTAACCTATAAAGTTTTATTTAGAACTAACAGCCTTAAGACACACTGTTATGTGTGCCCAGAAGCTCATCATTTAAATAAATTTATCCTTTCCTGTCTCATAACCACTTTCTTATTGTTCTTTCCAATTTGTGAGCAAACTCTCTCACACATACCTCCCAAAATCAAGCCCCAAATCAAATTGTACCTTCTCTGTGTGCAAAGGTGGCTTTTTTTATATCACGGATAATCAGGAAAAAAAAAATTGTAAATGAGGGAATATGTTTTTGCTATTATGATTACAAATATATTTTAAATTTCAGTTTCAGTGCTGTGTAGTCTGTATATGTAATATGAATAAGTTTATGTTATATAAAACACCCATTAGCTAGTCAACTAATCAAGTTTTCCCTTCAATCAATATATTTTATATATATATATATATATGGGTGTGTTTTTATATATATATATATATATATATATATATATGTATACACACTGAAAGGAAGTGAGGGTTTTGTAGATAATTGAAAATTAAAAATAATTCCAAATTAACTGATATTTCATTTTGCAATGCCTCGGAGGATTTTAGCGTCTCTAATTATTTTTCCTGTTAGCTGTGGTCTTTACTAGGATCAGGAGCCAAGGGACTGATTACTTGGGGATAAGTTTTCCATTTGTGCCTGTCTGAATGGAAAATTGTTTGCCAGATTTACTTACATATTTTACTAATGATTTTCTGCTTCAGTTATACCAAATCAATTTTGAATTCCTGAATACATTGGAAGGCAGGGAAAGGCAAACCAGCAAAATTGACTCAAACACATATCATATATAAATGTCTCATTTCCTTAATTTAATAAACAACTGCTAGTACTTAGTGGACTATATGATACATCGTAGTCTTTTACAAATCATTATGGAAAAATTATCATTTCTCCAAGTACAGGTACTGACAATTATTCTTTTGAATTCTCCAGGACTTTATTCTCCTCAAAATGATGAATACATTCAGATTGGTGTTACTCTTAAACATTACTACTAACAATAATCACCACAATATATGTATTTTTTACTCTGTGCTTGCTATGTGTTCAGGCACTTGATGATATGACCTCATTAAATTAAATGCTTACATTATGTATTATGATAATCCTGATTCAAAATACAAAGGAACAAAGACAAATGGAGGTTAAATACCTTTTCCAAAGTCAAATAATTAATGAATGTGAAGTTGGCATTAAAATTCAATCACTCCGACTCTGCTACCACAATCACCGCTGGGAATTCCACTCTTATTCGTCAGGTTACACTATCTCTATTCAGTAAAGCAAATAGGACTTTAATTAAGTGAATTTTTTACTGAATTCTTGGGAGATAGTTGTGATGTGGAGTAAAGAGCATTGAGTGACTTTTGTCTCTTGCCAGCCATACAACTTTTGGTAGTTCATGAGAATTTGGAATTCTTGGCGCTTCAGTTGACTCTTTAATAAAATGGAAATATTATCATCTCACGAAGTTGCGAGGGTTTAACAGTAAAGAGTTGTAAACTTTAACACCTAAAAGAAATAAGGTGTTTTTATATGTTCAAGGGATAATACATTCCTCAAATATTTTCTCATTTATTTCCTCAATTACTTCTTCAATTTTGTCTTAAATACCTTTGGTTCATCACTAGTAAAATTTTATAGCAAAATACACTAACTTATACAAAAAGGCTGAAAGTCTCTGCTAAAGTTTATGATCACCACCCTCTCATGGTTCTTAAACATTGCCTGACAACTCAGTTAAGTTTCTCAGTCCAACTCACCCCCTTAATTTTCATGACCTCTTTAAAGCCATTTCCCTTCTGAAATGTCCAACCCCTTTTCTTCTCCCTCACACGTCGCTGACAATTGTGCCTCCTGCTTTGGAGAGAAAATTGAGGCCATCTAATAAAAATCCCTTCCAGGATTAAAGGTACAAGCCTACCTATATCTCCACCCATTTTCACTTCCTTCCTTTCTGATAAACCAAAGAAATTCTGCCTCTTCCCACCTAAATCCAATCCACCCAAACCTTCCCACATTCTCTGAAATGTTGAAAACTTGACAACTCTCTGTCTCAGATATTCAGCCTCTCAATTGATTCATTTGTGTTGGCCTTAAAACACTGTGGCTGACTATTATGTTAGGGACCTTAAAATGAACTCAGTCTCTGACAAGTCACCCTCTCGTGTAGCCTCCTCTCTCATCCAATTTGAGTCTGGTCATATGGTTTGCTTTGGTCAATGGTATACTAGCAAGCATGAGACAAGCAGAGGCGTGATAAATACTTGCACATTAGGGCTTCTTCTTTTGGGTAACTCCCTCTTTGAATCCAGCTGCTAAACGGTAAGAAAACCAAAGTTAAACCCTATGGTGAGATAGCGGTCATGAGGAGGAGCACTGAGACACCATGCACAAGAGGTAAAGTCTTCTCGGACCTTCCAGCTAGACTCAGTGACCAGCTGAACATAGCTGTGAATGACCCCACTCATCTGTCACATGGAGCACGTAAATCACTCAGCAAAATCCTACGCAAATTAAAGATCCACAGAAATACAAAAAATAACAAATTATTGCCATCTTAATCTACTTCATTTTGATGTGTCCTGGTTTGCAGCAAAAAAATAACTAAAACAAACATGCTAAAATATTTCCTCTTGAAAGAACAAATATAAAAACTGTAGCAGAAAAACAATTATGGAGACATGAGACTTGATTTAATTTCATATAGTCTTCTAATTAGCATACATACACCCCACTACAAAAAAAATTCTCAAAACAGTTTTCATCACTCACTATTTGAATATTTCACAGTCACAAATTCAATCTTCAATACACATAGATATGTCTACTTCCCCATTCCTCCAAGAGCACAGCTCTACTGCAAGAGAACCAGTGGCTCTTTCTGCTAAACTTTCTATTTCTATTGTCATTTTAAATGATCTCTTAAAAGCACACAACTCTTTTGCAAAATCCCTTCTTAAAACATTTCCTTCCTTTACCTTCTTTTACGTTTCCTAATTTTTCCTCTTATCTTTCTGGCAGGCTTGGGAGCGTCTTTTGAAAATTTATCCTTCCTTATTCTGAAATTAAATGTTAAGAGATTCTACAAGGATCCATTCTGGATCTTTCCACCTTTTCCTTCTTGTCTCACTGTCTAGGATCAACTTCCTTGCCTGATGTTCAGTTTACCACCTTACTGAAATGGGGATGTTTCTTATTTCAGTGAAAATTACAACCATTCACCCATTTATGCAAACTGAAATTCATCCTTCATATCTCTCTATCTCTAACCTCATATCAAATAAGTCCAAAATTCCTTCTGATTCTACTTCTTAAATATTTTTAAAACACCCACTTTATCCATAACCACAACCCAAAGTGATACATATATAATTACTTTTAATGAATATTTGGCATACTATTGATGTTAACTTGTGCTAATTTTGCTTGATCTATTAAACATAAGTTTGGGCATTCAAAACTCGAAAATGGTAAAAAAGAAGAAATAAGTGAAAAAGTATATGCTTCTGATATTGGGTATGATGTTTGACCCCTCAGAGAGGCTAAAGATGAGACCCTACTCTTAACAAATGTTTTAGAGCATAGCGTTTGTTCTAACATGATTTGATTGATTGCCTATTCTGACTCTTGCTATCTGAGAAGTTAGAGTTTTATCACTTCCTAAACTTTTCCTTCATGCCCATCACATGATCAAGTTGTTAATAACAGAACTGAGGCCCAATTATCTGAAGTGGTAGAAACAATTTCCTCAAATGTGAGAATTCAGAAAAAGGAAGAAATGGTCTTTCCCTTTGTATATGAACCTGTACTATTGACAACCTATCTGCATACAAAGTAAAAAATCAAGCTTCCCAAATAATTGATATTTTCTTATAGCCATGATATGAGTTCACATAATCACAGCCCCTACTCCTCTCCTTGTCTGACTTGTTTTCTCCCAACTATGTGTGTTTTCAGCTTTGGAATAACTTTTAAACTATTTGATCATAAAGCAATTCCTTGTTGACAGATAGTTATTTGGCCTTCGATTTTTGCAAGCAGTCAGAGATACCAATTGCAAAATATGGTTTTAAAATTGCCATTTCCTGGGGGCTGGCCCCTGGCATAGCAGTTAACTGCATGCGCTCCACTGCTGGTGGCCCAGGTTCGGATCCCGGGCGCTCACCGACGCACCGCTTGTCAGGCCATGCTGTGGCGGTGTCCCACATAAAGTGGAGGAAGATGGGCACGGATGTTAGCTCAGGGCCAGTCTTCCTCAGTGAAAAGAGGAGGATTGGCATGGATGTTAGCTCAGGGCTGATCTTCCTCACACACACACACAAAAATTGCCCTTTCTTATGCTTGGCAGCTATGTGAATTCTCATTAAATTTGTTTATAATATTTATGACTGAATGCATGCATGAGAAGATCTTTTGCTAATGCCATGTAGATAGTGAGGCCTACAAGAAAACCCCTTCCTTTGGATATAAATATAGCCAAGAATACTAAAAAAAGAAAAAAGAAAAGAAAAAGTACTCTGACAGTGAATCCATGCTAAGGCCATGGAAGTCTACTTTAAATTACATACAAACTGACATGCTTATCCTTGACATACTCATCAGACCGTGATTAATACATATTTCACTTTTTATCATGTGAAGAAAAGATGGAATTATGGTTGAGCCCCAATTCCTGTTGTATGTGTTAGTTGCAAAACAGAAATAAAGATAGAAAAGCTCAGAGTTCTTACTAATGTGTATTCTTCAAGAAGAACCATAAGTTATGCTGGTTTAATAGAAATCACTATAGAAATAGGACAAGTAAAAGTTACTGCTAAAAAAATATTTTGTTTTTTCCATAAATAAATAAGTAACAGAGAATAAATTCTCTAATTTTTTTCAAAGAAAGACTCCTACACTTGCTTTAGGGTTCTATGGGACTATAGATGACACTTAGGGGATTTAGCAGGTCTCTATAGAAGGCAATTATATTTTTATTATTCAATAGAAAGAGGAGCAAGTGACTAGAAATATTCTTATTTCTGTGATTTTTCATAGTTCGAGACAGCAAGCTTTTAAAAATTTTTGAGTGTGTTTTTTAGTAGTAGTAGCAATGTTTTTAAAGACTTTTAAAGAGTGTTGTCTGTACCTCTCCACTGTTTGCTATTAAAAAGTAGGTTTTATAAGATTTCGGTAAACTATTTGCTATTGTTCTCAAAATAAATATCTTGATGCATAATCTTTGTGAGTATATACATATGAACTTTTACAAAAATGGGTATATTATCTTTCCCTATTAGACAAATGTGTTAATGCTTGTTAGAAAACAGCATCATAATAAATTTTGGGTGAATTGATTAAAGGAAAAGATATAGTAAAAACTCGCAATGATTGGTGAAATTTCCCCAAAGCAGAGAAGTTTGACAACGTATGGTGTAGATTTTCTACGGAAAATTATATCCATGGATACGTGCACACATTCACACTTACTGCAAAATCTGAGTCTCACATCAGAGGCTAAAAGTGTATCAGGAATTTTAACAGGTTGGAATCCAGTTCCTGAATTCACCAATAGTATAAATGTCTCCAGATTCAGAAATCTGATTAATCAGCTCACAAATGCTGGATTTTCCTCTTTGGAATAGAGACATATTTTTTATGCTCACAGATATAGATGCAAATGATACTTTACTACTTTTAAGTGTGTACGATAATGTTAAAGAGATTCAAAGACAAATTGTCTGGAAAGTGAATGATTTCTCTATAAGTAAATTATAAGAGGAAATCAAATTATAGTAGTAAATTTATGGACTTAAGACATGGGAGTTTTATCTTTGCCACAAACTTTACTCTAGCCTGAAACCAAAGTCAATTTTTTAGAAGATTTTGACTGATTTTAATCTTATCTAATCTGATGATTGATTTTCATAGTTTAATTTCCAGGAAACAGAATTATTTTTAAATTCATGATGGGGGGAGGGACCTCCATGAAGTTCCAATACTCCTGCCTTCTCATTTTCTACATCTGACAGATAATTGGTGTATATTATACTTTATATTAAATGATTGAATAGACAGTGGTTTTCTCATCTAAATATCTATTTTTCAGAAAACATTCTCAGTGGCATAGGTCCCCAATTTGTCTGATTACCAAAATGTATCTGTCCAAACTTTTCTGCCTTAACTTTGAATTTGATCCATATATTCATTTATCAGCTTAACTCTTATTTTTTATAGAAAGCATATGTACATATATAAATTTAAGATTATCAGTCATTCTAATGCTATGGAAGCATTCAGTCCTGAAAAGCAAACTCTCAAAGAGACAAACTGGGTATTTTGTACAGTTGGACATTATAATCAATTAAATGCAGGTTGATTTGCAAATGTATAAGCACAAATAGAATTAAGAAGTAATATAATCAGAAATTGCCTATAATTAAATGTAGGTTGCCTTCCATTCAGAACTCGACTGTAAAAAGCTTTTATGTAATATTCTTATATGAGCTAATTTTTCTTATGGTGTAATATCATCATCACATAAAATCTGTGAGTTAAGTTTTATTTTTAGCTCAGGTTTTCAGATGTAGAAAATGATCGAGTGACTTGATCTCCATAATAGCAGAGGGAATTCATTAGAAGAAATTTCCAAAAGGCCAGGACCTCTCATAGTTATTAACTTTAAATGGGTGAGAACAGTATTCAGAAGTCTGCAGGATCTACTCACTCTCCTTCTCAGTCCCTTCTTCTCTTTATACAAATGTAAACACACAGGCACACACACACGACTACCCAAACATAAGTCCATGTGGCTAAATTCCCTCTTTCTCTCTCCTTCTCTCTGCTTCCTAAAATTTTTACTTATTAAAAACAACCCTAACCATTGCCCTTATAAACACCCGGAAAGGGCAGATCCTACTTGCCCCTTACAGGCAACATTCTGGTGCTCCTAACAGAAAGCCACAGTATAAATTACACATAACTTAATGGTTCACCTCGTCTGTGGTGTTCCACACACTACACAAGTAAATAGAGCATTTGTGTGCTTATGTATTAAATGAGTAGTGACCTGACAGAATAAACCTGAAGACAAGTTAAATTCTCTGTGCAGTTTATTTTCTTTAGTTTTCTCTCGCCAACTTAATAAATGAATATAAAACCGCTATGTAGAAAGTAGGATAAATTATAAGATTTTTAATCATTAACACAGTAAGTATGTGCTCAGCTGTCAAAATACATCTTAAAACAGTAGTTTGCCATAAGCTATCTGTGCAACGGGCATATGGCAGAGAATGTTGCAAGTCTTATTCTAGAAGATCTGTTCTTAGATATGTCATGAAGATCCTATAGAAATACACTTCTGTAATATTTCTATCTCGTTCACCTCTCAGACCACTGATATATTTCTAGAGTAAACGGGTGTCCTTACAATTTCAGAGGGTTAATTCTTTGTTCATTGTCATCCTGGAAGAAGAAAGGAAAGTTTTAATATATCAAAGCGATTCATTTCACTGTTCAGTTTTTCAGTTAATTTAATGTCCTAAGAATTCACACGGGGGTTTTGGCAGTGGTTGTGGCATTAAATTGTATTTTAAGTGCCTACATAAGATGCAATAACATCATTACCTTGAATTAAAGTTCAAGAAGAACACTCTACTGGGAGCATTATAGTATCCTACATGAAGAAAATAATTCATGAGTACTCTTCATAAAATTGGCTTTATTTCTCCATTCTAGAATAAATGATAGAGCATTCTAAAGAATATGTCCTAAATCAGTAGCAAGCTGCCCCTCCTAAATCTCAATAAGCGTCTAGGGTAATCTTCGACAGCTGGGTGCTATCAGGATTTGTTCTAATGGTGACAATGTGGAATACGCTAACACAGAGCTTATTGCCACTTATCCAGCAGGAGCATGAAATGAGGTGACATGGTAATGAGTTGATACAAATGACTTTTGTAACTTTCACACTGCTACCAGGCTAGAGCAGGCAATCAGAGAGAAACTATTGTCTGCCTTTCGCGATGGTTTTAACATGTTCCATTTGATTTAATACTGCTGGTAGGCAAAATGTGAAAGGAAAGTAGGTCACTGCCTCTTTGCTTTGCTCAGATATCAGGGCAGGACTTACCTCGTTTATCCCAAGAGTTGTATTTACTTTCACTGATGGCGAAAAGATATATTTTGAGCTAGGACTTATGCCATTCTTTGTAAATATAGCTAGCAAAAACTGTTAAGCGTAATTATTAAGTGATACTAAGAAAAAAATCTCATTTAGAAATAATAAAAATTTACTAATCTAGAATTGAATTTAGCTACTTCCATACTCACTGAGAATAAAGGACTCCCGTATAGATAATCATCATTACGACTCAGGAATTTCTTAAGTTAGGAGTCTGATATAGTTTGTGAACATATGTAACTATAAGCCTTTTTATAAGTGCATCATTATCACAGACAAACTTCTAAATCAGAACACTTGGTAAATTTGAACATAGCATTTGTTAAAATTTTAACTACATATAATAAAAAGGATATTTTTTGGATATCTTCCACTTTCCTTTAATTGTCCTTTTGATGAAAACTTAGCTTAGAATAATTAAACTGGCAAATGTATAAAATGCTGACCGCATTAGAAAAATATGTCACATTTGTTGGCCTAATTCTCTCTCTGCTTGCAGAGCTTTTATTGACTTTTCTTATAAATGTCATTTTATACTAAAGAAATAAAAATCAATATATTGGTTTAGAAGTTTCTATAAAGGCAAATAATATATTATGAAGAGAGAACACACATTTTGCAATGATTTCATATATTGTGCTTGTTTTACAAGTATCAAAGCAACTTGATAAATTTTAGAAAAATAGCTAAAATATAGCTTCCATAATATTGGTAACTTTGAATGCATACAGTCTTAATTAATATAAAATGTGTCATTTAAAGGATTTGTTTAACTTTTTCCCCCTCCTTCCTAGCACAGAAAAGGCAGGTTGGTGTGAGATTAACTAGATAGATGTTGGATGCTACCTACTCATTTGTGGAGGGAAAACCAGCTCCTGCCGTTTGCATTAGACGCTGGAAGGATGCTATACGCCGGTATCTGAATCTGCGCCCTCCGCGGGAGGCAGCCAGTGAAAGCCAGCACAGCCTGGGACAAATTGGGGGCAGAGCCACTGCTGCCGCCCAGCAACTTCTCTGTCCAGTTGCTCTCCTGGGGAGAAATTATCTTTTCTTTAAAAAGAACTTTAGCTATTTACCCTCCATTGGCAGCCTCTCAGTCAGGGACAGCCAGGCTTTATGCATTCATCATAATGAGAAGGTCTTTTGTTTGATGTAACAGCCTGGCTGGAGACGGGAGAGACTGGACAGAGGGAGGGAGTTTAATCACCTTTACTTTTGTGTGAAGGACAATTGAAACATCCTTTTTTTAGGGTGAGAAAAGGTAATTTCCTCCATAGTAAAATTGAGGAAAATAATTCATTTCCGGAGCAACAAGTTTCTACAGAACATGTAAGTGAAAAGCAATGTATAAAATACTGAAGATGCTAGAGTGAGTGTTATGCAGACAAAAAGTTCTAAGTCAAGCTTCACAAGTTAAAATGCTGTTCTAAAAAAATCTCTTAAGAATTTCAAATTAACCTCATGCTTTTTTGGGAGTTTAAGCAGTATATGAAAATTGTTGGAGAAATTTTCTTCAAAATTTGAGGGTATGGTAGAGATGATGTGATTGAGAATGCAGGCTATGCTGTATACTAAACTTTCACTTTGGAAGTGGGGGAGCCTTGAGTGATATCCCAGCCATAGGATGACTTTCTCCTGAGTAAAGTTGTACAAAATGCCAGATGCATCCTGTTAGTGAGTGGTGAATTCTACTTAGTCATTCAGACCAACAATTTCAAAAATAAAATGAAATTAAAAAGAAAAGAATATTACAGAATAGCAGATAAATAAAACTAGTACAATAAAAAAGAAAGAAAATCCAGGCCGGCCCCATGGCTTAGCGGTTACGTTCAGTGCACTCTGCTTTGGCGGCCTGGGTGCACAGGCCCGGTTCCCAGGCAAGGACCTACACTACTCATCAGCTGTGCTGTGGTGGCAACCCACATATAAAAATAGAGGAAGATTGGCACAGATGTTAGCTCAGGGCTAATCTTCTACAAGCAAAAAAACAGGAAGATTGTCAACAGATGTTAGCTCAGGGCTAATATTCCTCATGAAAAAAAAAATCAAAGTGCATCACAGCTAGCAAAATTAATTTTATTTCTTGAACTTTTGCTTCAGTTGTGTGTATGTGTGGTGTTTGTCATAGTTACAATATAATATATATATATATATATATTTTTTTTTTTTTTTCCTCTGGGTTTTGGTCAAAAAAGTTTGAAAATCTTTGCTCCAGAGTAGCAGAAATTGGAGTATAACAAGTAGCATGTTTGACTGCTGGTAATGAGGATCCGTGTGTATGTGTTATGACGCCAACGATGGAGAAAACGAATCCTGGTTTAAATTTGTGCCCAAAAGTGAAGGTCACAGGTGTTCAGAACAGCCAGGCTTGACCTGAAGTCCAGCTGCTGCTCGGACAGAGGTCTACTCAGTGTGCTGCGAAGTAAGTACCTGTAGAGATTCACTCATTTTACCATGGATAATTATTCCCCTGGGCAATACACTGGAAACTACCTAGGATGAAATAGTTTTCCTTTTTTCCTCAGTACAATGTATATTTATGGAACACTACTCTGGGCTGGGTGTTTTAAGTTATAGGTAGTAAAAGAGTAAATATTATGTATTAATCATTTTCAGTACCTTAAGAATATACATTGTGTAAGGAGAATATTTATTGAATACTAGAATTTTAAAGCCCTATATTAAGGTAGTCCCATACCTTCAAAGAGATCATGATGTATAGGTAAACATAAATCGACGAATAAATACAGAAACTATAATACATTGTGTTAAGTATAAATACAGCATGTTTAAAAGCAAGTAGGAGAAATAAATCAGAGAAGCATTTTAAAGCATCATTTGAAATAAATGTGATAGAATTATTGAAATTTGGTAAATTAAAATAGGAGAAGAAAATTGTAATAACTTGAAATAGTAAAGTCACTGAAGTATGAATATATTGGGGGAGGTTAGTAAGTTTTACTGTTCAACTAATAATTGCATATGTAAATATATGAACATTATTTATATATTATGCCATATATATTATTATTATGTATTGTGTAATATAAAATACTACAGTTAAATACCAATAAAAAGTCTCCAAAATGATGGTGATTTTCAATCACTTTGTTTAGCAATTTCTCATCATGTGCCAGGTATTGTCCATACCACTTTCAAATAATAATCTTCAACAATATTATCTCTCTTTTATAGATGAGATAACTGGGGCCAGAGCATGTAAATAATTTGTCCAATGGCACTGAGCTAGTAAGTTAGAAGTCTACTCCTGAGTATGTAACCTAAATCAATTTGCTATTTTGTCCTTATGCATGATCAGGTACATTTATCTTGATCATATGTTTTCTATATTTTGTGCACAAATACACTTGCAATTAGTTATGTACCTTTAGACATTAGTAACATATATCTCCATCATCTTCAAAAACAGGTATGTGTCCAAGGAGCAATTCAAATGCACGAAATTCTGAACAAGCGTACCTTTGCAAGCCTTCATTTTCCATAAGGAAACATTGGATGCAAACTAAACATGTGCATCAGACAAGCAGATACGGCATTCAAAGGCTATGAAATAGTTTAATAACCAATACATATACTGAACTTTCCAAAAGGTAGAGTTGCAGTTTAATTGTATTCATAGCTGTCAAGTACCAAAGGCCACAAATAATAAATTCAGAATATTAAAAATTAGACCTTAAATAGAGTGCCAGGTAGATGTTTGCAAGATTAATAACAAGTTATTAAATTTCTGTGGAACAGTACAATACAGAAATAATGGTTCTAGATATAACAGTATTTTGGGTTTTTTTAATGTATGAACCATTTTGTGGGCATTTTGATATAAGTAATTGAGCTCATAATATTTTGTCTAATTCTCATGATTTCTTCTCTTTTTTGTTCAATATTTGAATTTTTATGACCTCGTCCCTTTTTCTATTGCACACTTCTAACTGCTTTCTCCTTTTGTTCTTTTTCTTTTTCTTGATTCTTACTGTGAAAGTATTCACTACTTTTTTTTTGCTGCATGTAAAAATCTAGTAATCAAATTCATACACTCTATAAATATACTCATCATGCCATTTACAATGTTATGTCATAATTTTTCCCAGTTTCTACTTTCTTTTACACATAGAGTATTGTCCCTTATGCTCATGTTCTCCTGTCCATCATGCAGAAACCAACACTGCTGTGAAGAACCACACCCACTTTTAATTGAGCCTCCACACTTCCAAGTAAAATCATTGTCTAAGCTTACAAGAGCTTTCAAATCATTTCTATAGAAACTTTTCCACTCTTTCCTCAAACCATGTATTTTGTTTATCAGTGCTATGGCTTGCTTCCATTTGCACGGACAACAAAAATGCCAGGGCAATATTTTTGTTAATTAGTAGAGCAGAAGACAGAAAGTATGGCAGCAGAGTCTAAAAATATCTAAAATATTCCCAAAAAGCAGCATAAGTTTTGGGAGATTGTGTAACAACATAGAACTTTTTAATTTACAAGATTTAAGCACAAGGTCTTGAACTTTTTATAATAAGTTCTGTCACTTTGCCAAGAAAGGGATCAGAATAGATGGGATATAGTTAAAGGTTAATGTTTGCATGCCACTCAGGTCACAAATAAATGTTTTATTTCTTTGGGAATCCCAACTTTCCTTGCTATAAATAATTAATTGCAAGCACTAAATGATAGTTTTAAAGGTCATAATGGAAACAGGATTTTAGCTTCTTGTTAGTAGAATTGTGCAGAGGACTTAGAGAAACTGCTCAAGTATTGGTTCTATACCAACAATTAAAATGAAGAATGGTGAGGAATGAAAGTTTTCGTTCATTCTTTGTTGGTGTAATGAGAATCCAGAAAACACTTCATAAGGAGTTTCTTTTCTTTTTTGTTATGCTTATAGCTTCATATGTGTAAATTTTTTCAGAGACTATTTGTCTTGTATGTTCATTTTTCTTTTTGCGGCTGACTTTTTAAAGTACCATTCCCACACCCATGATTATTCCGCTGGCCTCCTATGGCTGAACACTGAAATCATCTCATAGGCTGCAAGAACTTCATTGCTACTATGTTTACCCAAACTCTACCCTACCTCCAGAAGTTAATTTAACATTGCAATAGTCGTAGTAAGAGAGGATTACAAGAAAAAAATTGCTTTATTTGTTTGCTGTTTGCAATTCAGATGTGGACACTGTGTAAATTGTAATTGCTTTATGGAATAAAATTCTTTATTTTGCTTTTCAAATCCAGAGGAGTGATAGGAAGTTGTAATTTTAGGCTAGTTATGAAAGGCTTAACTGTCTAGTTAGGGAACTGTCTCGACTAGGAAAGACAAGATAGTTGGTTATAAGTATGCTATCCCACAAATATCAACATGTATATATGACTGACAATTATTTCTAATTTTTGAATTTAAAACCATTGTCTTATTTACAGCTTTTGCATCATATCCTTTTATTCCAAATCCTTTGGCCAAAGCTACTTCCTATTACAACCCTAGCTGCAATGTAATTGGGTAGTGGAATTTTAAGGAAGAGAGTCAATTCAACTACCTACCATACATACGTTTATATTTTTATAAGAAAATTTAAAGTTAATCATGATCTCTTCCCTCCTTCTAATTAAGGCAGTTAAGTTAAAATAATACAATTTACTTCTAAATGTATCCAATTCCAGCATATATAATATAGCTGTCTGGAATTTTGTTCTGCCTTTTGCAGGTAAATATAACATTATAGTCAATATTTACTGATTAACTAGCATATTATAGCTCACATTTTTCTCACAATTGCGTCTTTTTTTTTTTTTTTTGTGAGGAAGATCAGCCCTGAGCTAACATCCATGCTAATCCTCCTCTTTTTGCTGAGGAAGACCGGCTCTGAGCTAACATCTATTGCCAATCCTCCTCCTTTTTTTTTTTCCCCCAAAACCCCAGTAGATAGTTGTATATCACAGTTGCACATCCTTCTAGTTGCTGTATGTGGGACGTGGCCTCAGCATGGCTGGAGAAGCGGTGCATTGCTGTGCGCCCGGGATCCGAACCCAGGCCGCCAGTAGCGGAGCGCGCCCACTTAACCGCTAAGCCACGGGGCTGGCCCCTCACAATTGCTTCTTGCTTCAGTGCTCTCTCTGAGCTCAGTTTCATTCTAAATTACATATATGTTTTTCTCTCAGTCATGATCTAGGAGTAGTAAGTGCACTTTGATTCTAATATATGAAAATAGTTTTATTTTGCAGTTACTCTTCAATGATAATTAAGCTAGTGTGCCTGTCTAGTTTGGGAGATATTTTTCCTAACCATTTAAAGCTATTATTCCACTCATTACTGCATCTGTTATTGCTGATAAGAATTCCATTATTTATTGCTATTTCTTTCTAAAGAATCCACTCTTCACTTCTGTTATATTAAAATTTTTTGCCTTTGAATTTTTTACATGTAAGGATAGTATGTGATAAAGCAGATAAATCTATATATAATTATATGAACATATAAATTTTGCTAGGGAGTCCTTCATTCAGTTTGAGAACCCATGCTTTTCTTCAATTCTGGGAAATTCTTAGCCATTGTTTCTTTAAATTTTGATTCTCTCAATCTCCCTATTTTCTCCCTTTAAAAGGCATAAGTTGGATATCCTCAAGCTAGCCTTCATGTTTCCTTATTTTCTTTTCATGCAATCCATCTATATATCTCTGTGCTCTATCAAAAGTGATTTCCTTCAACTATGTTTTCCAATTTATCAATTTTCTCTTCTATTCTGTCTTGCCAATTGTATAACTTATTTATTGTTAATTTCAATGACCATCATTTTTCTTTGCAAGCTTTCTATTTACTTCTTTTTTGTGCTGTTTATTCTCTTTTAGAATATCTTATTTTCTTCTTGCTTCTACTGTTTTCTTTATCTCTTTGAACACTGTAAACTTACTAATTTTAAAGATGCTTGAATACTGTGCTGTAGTCTTAGGATGCAATACTGCCTTTTTTCTGACTGCTCATTATATTTCATGGTGGTTTATTACCCCATATGTTTTGTATGTTTTATGTTATCTTCAGGTTCAGTTATTTTTCTTTGGAAAACCAGAGCTCTGTGAGTTGTAGGTTGCTATGTGACAGCTGCCCATTTGCCTATGTATGGATTCTACAGGTTTCATTGATTCAAGGCTGGTTTTTATATTGATTTCTTCTTGGGTTTCTGTTGATTTTCTTCTTGTGTAGTGAAAATTTGGATCTGCACACATGAACAATGCAGGCTTGTTTTTTTATTTTCCATCTGTTCATAATTCTATACCGTTAGCTAACATACTTGCCAAATCTCCAGTTTGGTCGGCATAATTATTTGACTTCCTATTTCTAGGAGAGAAGAACCCTTCATTTTTCCAGGCTTGTGTAGGAAGGTAGTTCGAATACTATTCCACACAGCAAAGAGCCCTCTCTTACTTTTCCTATGAGTGCCTTAATACCCCAATTTATAGTTGTATAGCTAATTCTGATGCCCCCTTGGGGAATATTTTCTCCCCATGGGTAATTATATTTAAAAATTATTTGTTGAAGTGATACATGAATATAGAAAAGTATTATGTTACATGAATATAGAAAAGTACCTATGAGAATTGAGCAGCTTGGTGACTTTTTAAAAATTACACATGCCTGTATAACCAGCACTTCAAATAACTATAGGACTTTTACCTTACTCAAATCCTAGCTGTGTGTGTATTTGTGTTTGTATGAATGTTTTCTGATGCTTGAGAATTTCCATTTCTTCTTCTCAAGCTTTATTATTATTTTTAAATACAATATTATATTCAGTATTTCTGAATGTGTGTGTGTGTGTGTGTGTGTAATGACAGGGCTGTTTCTCCCCTCAGTTTAGTCCACTACATTAGTCAAATATCACCTGCCCCCTCATACACTCAAAGCTTGTTGTCTTACTGACTATGAGAAATTTGAGTCCAATATTCAACTCTAAATGCCCAAAATTTTTGCAGAAATTCAGGTCTCATCACATTTGGTTTTCTGATGGACGCTCAGAGCTTCTTGCTTCATTGATTTTGGAATTCCCTTCAACTTTGGGTGAGAGACACCCTCCAACATCATCCCTGTAGCATGGGTCTGTTCTCAGCTATCTACAACCACAGGAGAAAAATAAGACTATGAACTTTTGTCTGGTGCTCCTTTATATTCCCCCAAAGGAGACATTATGTAATTCCTCTTAAATTTGAATAATACTGACACATTTGGCACAGAAGGGATAAGTCTGAAAAAGTTGCTGAGTACAATCAGATTCTCTTATGGTGTGTAGTCTACATGTATGCATCTTTACTGCATTATTACTGATTCTCTTTCATTTCCTTTTCATTTT
Organism: Diceros bicornis minor; assembly: GCF_020826845.1. Lineage (NCBI taxonomy): Eukaryota > Metazoa > Chordata > Mammalia > Perissodactyla > Rhinocerotidae > Diceros > Diceros bicornis. Next base: position 26,300,834 of record NC_080750.1, read on the forward strand.
CAAAAATAATTTCCAGATTGAACTCTGAAGACATTACATCACAGTTTTAGCTTTTAAGTTTTATTTTCTTAAGTTCTATACTTTGTCATTATTAAGTAAAAATGGAACTATTGTTGAAAAGGTAATTTCTCATATAAAGTTAATATAATACCTTTATTATTCTTAAAACTAATAAGTTTACTTTATATTCTGTTACATATTTTCCATTTCTTCCTTAAGCAATCATTTGCTTTGAAGATTACTTGAGTGAATTTCAGAACCATTAATTTGAAAATATGCTTCTGGCTCACTATAATTAAGACAACATTGAAAATGATCACCTGAATTTTCCCATCAAGCTTTAATTTTTTGTTTAAATATTTTTAAAGCTGGAAAACCTTAAATTGTATTTTTATTATTACAAAATATATTGTAATGTTAAATAACTGTTAAGGTAAGCATTAATAAGTCAATTATGTGATTTACCATAGTGGTTCTCAAAGCTGAAGATGCATTATAATTACTTGAGCACGTTTAAACATACCAATATCAGAGCCATAGAATTTCTGGGAGTAGGGTCTAGATACTAGGTTTTTTTTTTTTTTTAACTCTTCATGTGATTCTAACAGGTAACTAAGGTTGAAAACCACTCATTGATTGTTATACTATATTGTGGTATATAAGCTATAATGAATCAGTGATTTCTAAAAAGATAGGAAACCTATGCTAATGTTTTGTGTACAGAGTACTACAAATTATCAGAAAAACATAGGACTTGTGAGGAAACACAATAAGGTATAAACATTCACCAGGAATTCTAAGGGATCCTACTTTAACACTGAAAGGCAGCAAATGATGCATAAGAACAGTCATTTTAAGGGAAAATTAATATCAGTTTAAGAATTTCCACAAAAGCTAATTATTACCTGTTTTAGAAAGATTTGTACATTTACAATGAGTAGACTTGTGGATATATTTTTATTTGGGGAGATGATGGCTATGGTCAGGATTTTTAATGACATTGAGGCAACAAATTTTCTGTAAGTTTAACATCAAGAACTTCCAGCAGGCACACAGTGTTTTGTTTGTTTGTTTGTTTGATGTTTTAGTATTTATTTCACACTCCCCTGGTGTTGATAAGTGTTTATTTTCAATATGATTAATGATGTTGTGTTAAATTTTTACATGTATAATACGTAGTCCGCCTTTCTGACAATTTACTTGCATTAGACTATGAGCTATAGAATGGTGGACTTGATGGGCAATAATACTCTGACAAGATTGACTTCCAGATATGCTGTTACTTAAATTATGTGTTTGATTTTTTTCAGATTATATTTTTAGTTTATAATTAATTAACTGGGAGGAGGTAGTATTGAAATGTTATTTGTAGTTTTGGAATTGAAGCAAAATAGAAAACAATTGTATCCTCTAGAATCCAAACTCTTATATTTTAAGTTCCAACTCATCTACCACCTGTGTAACATTACACCAATTAATTCAATTTTCTAAGCCTCAATTCCTATGTCTACTAAATTGGATAAAAATATTCTATATATCATTCAATTTTTGTGATTATTAATTTTCAGAATTTCTTTTATATAAGCAATCACATCATCTGCAAATAATTACACTTTCATCTTTGTTCTAGTGTTACTATCACTTAATATTTTTATTGATTGTTACGTTGGTTCCTCCAACTACTGGCAATCTTGTTCTCTTTCTCTCCCTTCAAAATTCATTTTTCATTTAACTATCTCTCACTTGCATGTCAGCTACCATCCCTCTTAGCTACTGCTCTATCTTTCCCGGAGTATCACAGTATTTACAGGTCTTTACTGCAATTCTACTGCAACTCACCCCTGGAAGTCTATTTTTCGCACAGAGACCAAAGTTTTAATTTTTATTTCAGATCCCTTCTCAAATTTATGAAATTAATGTAATATTTATTATTATATTATATAACATTGTCATATTATGTAGTACATCAGTTGCTTTCTTAAAACCTTGTAAAAGCTTCCCATTACATTTAGAATTAAGTCCAAATTTATGAATTAATTTGGATTTAGGTCATCCACTAAGATAGTCAACAAATCCCTACATTACTTGGCCATGACCTTTTCTCTATCTGTTTTTCATTTTACTCACTGTGCTACAGCCATACTGATATTCTTGTTTTTAAATATCTTCTCTTTCCTTTGCCTGTAATGTTTTTTTCCAGATATTAAAGTGACTTGCTTCCTGCTTTTTCTCCTTGTCGCTTCTGAAATGTCACAATCTCAGAGATGATCCCTTTCAATACCTACTCTAAAACCACATCACCCTGTCACTCTCTCTCTCTACTTACCTTTATTTTTTCCTTATAACACTTATCGCTGCGGGACACTATGCCTTTTCTGTCTCTGCCTCTAAAATATAACTTCAATGGGCATTGGGATTTTTTCTTTTATGTTCACTGATGTACCCTCTGCAGTGCCTAAAACTGTTCCCAGTGTATGGTAGGTTTGTAATAAATAGTTGTTGAATGAATAAACTAATGCATGAATGAATTGGTGAAAACTTCCTGAACAATACTGAATAGTACTAGTGGTAGCTTGTGTTTCAGTTATGCATTGCTGCATAACCAAAATCTAGTGGCTCAAAACAACATCACCAATCTAGAATTGGGGCAGGACCCAGCAGGGTCATCACTGCTTCACCTGGTATCAGCTGATGCAGCTTAAAGCCTGGAGGCTGGAGCAATCTAAGGCTCACTCTCACATCTCTGGTGGCTTGGAGATCAGCTGGGATTGGGGAAGAAACCTACACGTTGCCATTCCATGTGGCTGCGTGGCTTCCATGTAGTGTGATAACTGAGTTCCAAATAAATCATCACAGTAGAGAGAAGGGAGAGACAGGTAAAAGGTGTATTGATTTTTATCATGTCATCTCGGAAGTGAAACAATGTCACTTCTGCCCCATTCTATTCATCAAAAAATGTGACTTAAGCTGGCCCATATTCGAGTGGAGAGACATTAGATTCTAGTTTTTAACAGAAGGAGTGTCAAATAACTTGCTGACATATTTTAAAACTATTATACAGTGCATTGTTATTTTAGTCCCCATTTTAATGGAATTGCCTCTAGGGTTTTCCTATTACATATATTTCCTGCTCAACAATAGCAAAGACAAGACTGATAGGCCAGTTTATTACCAATGAATTAATGCATATGAGAATTTGGTATACATGTAAGACTTATTTTCATGCTTCATCAAAGAAAAATTACACCTAAATAACTATCAACGCATATTAATTGGTAAAAAAAATCTAGTAAAATATTTTAAATATTTTGAAATATGATACAAGCAAATTATTCAGTGAAATGTACTAAGTGTAATTTGTCCCTACTAGCTCATCACATGTACTCATTCCCCTCTTACCCACATTGGCTTCTCTTCATCTGCCATTTTTATTGTCAACTTGACAGCATCTATGCATTTATTGACTATTATCAGGACTGGGAATATTTTCAATGTGATGGCAAAATTCATACCTGAAAAAAATTTTCAGTCTATTAGTTGGTGCTCCTTTTCAAAAAGCCAACTTTCTCTCAGCAAAGTAAATCTGAACAAAATGAAAGGTATTGGTATTTCAGGAGTAAAAATGAATAAAATTTTCTACTTCTATCACTGAGTATTGGGTTATTCACATAATATTTAGATACAATATTAATTTTCATGAAAAATCTCTTCTTTCCTCTTCCAGTAGTGACTTCCTTCTGACATCAGCTGCTGTCTTTTTTCACTTAGCTCTACAATACTGACATATTTAGGTATTCATGGAGAGGGGCTACCTACACGATTGTACATATACTTGGTAAATGAAAACAAAACTTGGAAGTGTTACTTCTCTTTAAGGATAGGCAGATTCATTAAATAAAATATATGACTAGATTCAATAGTATATCTCCTCATTAAAAAAGGAAAAAATTAGTCTTTAAAAATGAAAACGTAATTACAAAATTAGACATAGTGAACAATTAAATGAAGTACAATCAACAGTTTTACCACAAATCTGACACTAACATTATTTCAAACTATGGAGAAAATTGTAATGTGAATGTTTTAATAGTTTTAAATATATTTATGTTTTATAGTACATGTAATCAATAGTCAAAAGAATATTGCAATGCCTTTTCATGATACTTCCTTATTACATTCTCAAAAAACAAAGGGAAAATTTAGGATATTGAAAGACACATTTGATTCTCACAGGAGATTGTGAAACACTTGTCTTTCTTTTGGGTAGGTAGAAGTAAACTTCCATTATAAAAGAGATTTTTATCATTAAATTTTTAACAGACAAAGGGTGTGTATGGCTTCAAAAAGCCAACGTGATTTTAGCTTCAAATTCTTTCTCCTCCTCAAATATTAAAGGTATTTGCAGATCCTTAGACCTGTTTGTCTACTTAGCCAAGTTAAATTAAAATGCAAGATGATAATCTATTGTTAGATTATTTTTTCCAATATTGACAATCAGTTCCTTTTCATAATGAACTTTTCTCTGTGCTAGCTACTTCAAATCTTTTTATCCTGTACCCATAGGATTGAACATGATTATGAAAGATAAACCTTAGTAATAAAAGATGAAAAGAGGTTATGACATTCTTATTAAACAGAAAAGGCAACTTCTTTTGATTCTAATCTTATAGTTACCAGCATTATTAGAACGTTATTAGAAGTACAGGAAATAGGCATATTTATTCATAAGTCCTACTTTCATAAATTATACTTTGTAAAGAGTAGAACTTTTACAAAACTACTGCATTATGACTCTTCTTTTGTCTTATAAAATACATAATGTAAATTCTATTTTTCTATAGAGGAAATAAAAATATGAATATTTGTTGAGAATTAAGCTAAAATATTACTGGAAATATCTAATATATTCAAGAGGATAAAGTAATAGAAGAAGAGAAAATTAATATTTCTTGAGCTTATGCATTCCAGACAATTTAGTTTTTTTTTTTTTCTTTCCCAAGAAGCCAAAGAAGAGGTCAAGGTATTTATTTGTAGGTGACAGAATCCAAACTAGCTAGTTAAGTAGAAAGGGATTTATCAAGTGGTAGAGATAGCTCACCAAACCATTGGGAGAGATGAAAAGACTCTAGGCTTAGCTTCCAGGATTACAGAAATGGGCCACCATAAGAGCCATTGTCAGGGACCTGCAAACTCAGGAAGCTAATAATGCTGCAAACTCCAGAAGGAATCCCTTTTTGTGACAAACCCAAAACTACCAATTGGAAAGTTTTCTGAAAAATTAGGAAGTCATCACGATAATCACCAGTCTAGAACCATACTACTCTGATTAAATTACTCAATTCTTAAATCAGGCCACCATGAATGAATCTAATTACAGGAGCCAACATCACATCTGGTACCCTAGCTGCAAGGTAATATAGCAAATGTAATTAGAGTCCAGACTCCATATGCTTGAAGGGCTTTGGAGTGGGTATTGCAAATGTGTCAACTCTGTCCACCAAAGCTCCCCCTCCATTTGGTTATTCAGCACCGGTAAAGATTCTGTTCCAGTTACTATGGTAGAAAAACAAATTATCTCAAAACTTATCAGCTTCACACACCATTTTATTTTTCTCATAGTTCTCTTTTGGGTCTCTGTGCAGTTGTAGTTACGTATTGGTTAGGGCTGCAGTCATCTGAATACACAACTGGGCTGAATATCCCGGATGGCCTTTTCCCATGGCAGGCATTTGAGACCTCTGTTGTAGACTAAAACCCATTTTAGTGGCCTGTCCATGTGACCTGGGCTTCCTTATAGTAGATCAGTTCCAGATTCAAAGCATGAGTGTTCTAGTGTGCAGGGAAGATATTCCATAGCTTTTTTTTTTTTTTTTTTTTTTTTTGTGAGGAGATCAGCCCTGAGCTAACATCCGCCAATCCTCCTCCTTTTTTGCTGAGGAAGACGGCCCTGGGCTAACATCTGTGCCCATCTTCCTCCACTTTATATGGGACGCCGCCACAGCATGGCTTACCAAGCTGTGCATCGGTGCGCGCCGGGATCCGAACCAGCGAACCCCGGGCCGCCGCAGCGGAGTGCGCGCACTTAACCGCTTGCGCCACCGGGCTGGCCCCTCCATAGCTTTTTATGATACAGTCTCAGAAATCACGTATCATCACTTCTGACATATTCTATTAGTCTCAACAGTCTACACATATATACATGTATACGTAAGTGATACATATAGTATATACATATATATGTATAAATAAGTGAGAAGAGAAAAATACAGGTAACTACAGATGTCCTCATTCCTGTAAACATTCTGAAGACTTGGTTGGCATTTATAATATTCATTTTCCATTACCCATTCCAAGTTCCTTTTCCCCTTTCTGAGCACCTCACCTTGTCAGTGTTCTTTATTTGAAGGTGGAGGGTTAGTTACTGAAATTTTTATTTTTGATAGTTCAAGTCTCTTGGTTGTCATGCCAGTTTGGATATTTCTGGTCTACCAAATGCACACGGCAGGACTAAGTTGTACTCAAGATGATCCACTGATGTTGAGAAATACTACCCTCTCTCCTGCTTTTGTTGCAGCAAACTTAGTAAGCCTTGATTGAAAGGATCAAGCACCAAAGCAACATAAGAATGCCATCTTTTCAGTTATTGTTCTGGTGGCGAGAGGTTCTCCAAATTGCCTGGTGGAATTTTTAGTTTTCAGTTTAGTGATCTCATTCTTCAGTCCCTGTGGAAGCATGATACTCTTGGGTACAAAATAATTAAAATATGAAAACAAAGTTGAAGAAGTGGGAAGTAAACATTTTTATTTCATTATTTATTATTACATAAGTTAAAATTTTATATAATTATGTAATTATAAAATCCTAATGAGACTATAAATGTGAGTTCAGAGAGAGGTGGCAGGTGTAAGCACACAGGGAGATTAAAACCTGCTCAAGCTGAGACTTGAATGTGCCACATCCAACTGTAAGAAAGTGCTTCTGGGTGTGACTGGTTTTATGGCTTTTGGATAAAATACACCAAGTTTATGATGAATAGCTGCATAATACGTATCAGGGGCCATGTTAATTTGTGCAATAAAAAAATTAAAATAAATGTAGATGGTCATCACCTAATTAAGTTTAGAATAATTATTATTTTCTAAGATATATTAGATATATTTTCTATATTATTTTTACCTCACAGGTCTAAAAGGTAAAATAAATAGGGGTGTGACAGAGGCTATTTCTACTCCTTCTTTCATGTCTGTGATAATGACCCTACATTTTGTGATGCCCATGGGGGTTCATTATTGTTTTTGATTTACTATTTTGATAGGACAGGGAGCTCTAAAGGCTTTCATTTAGCTTGCCAACCAATAGCCCTCACTTCATAGGAAGTACTGTGGGGATTTTACAAGTGTCTGAGTGTTTTCATTCAAACCACACACTGAGGAACTGGGGAAATCACCCAGTGTGAGTTCATAAACAGAGTAAATTCCATTTGACATCTGACCCTCATAAGCCCTCACTCTGGTCAGTGAAGCTCTATGGCATTTTAGATCCAAGAGAGCAGAATTAGTTTAGATCCAGTGTTGAATTCCTCCAGAGGAAAATATATATATATTTCCAGTGCAAGTTACTACAGTAAATCAAAATAGATCTCTTAGAAGAAGACTGGGGAGTAGATGTACTGTATATACTTAAGATGTCTTTGTAGAACCCTTTAGCCAGGCTTGTGGCTTTCCCTTTATTCAAAGAACTCTGCTTTTAAGAGAAATTAATGTATGAGAATCTAGTGAGATACAATAAAGTTCTGTCTATAATTCATTTCAGAACTTTCTCTTCACCATATTGAAGAGGTTTTTGGTTAAGTAAATGAAGTACAATCTTAATAGGCTAATCCATTTTCTTAGGAATCATATGACCTACTAGCTACTGACAAAATCTCTGTCAGTCAGATGATTCTGATTCTATTACGTTTTCTCTTCTGCCTGGCTCAATAATCACAGCCTCTATGGTTAATTCATGTTAAGTGTTGTAGTTTTGCTTTTGCAACCATGAGAATTCTATAATTACTATTGAACAGGGAATGAATGTCAACAGAAGCATCTCCCACTTTTATCCTCTGCCCACAGAAGACAGTCATTCATAGCATGTCTCAAAGAGACCAATACTCCCTTTACCAATGACATTGTTGGCGGCTTTGTAAAGATGTTATCCTCTTGAATAAGACCTAAGAATCTAATGTGTAACATGGTAACTATGTTGATAACACCATATTACATAATCAAAATTTAATAGGAGAGTAAAACTTAAATGTTCTCACTGGAAAAAAAAATAGAAGGAAATATGTGAGATGATACATGTTAACTGATGGGGGAATCATTTCACAATGTATACGTACAGGTATGCCTCAGAGATATGCCGGTTTAGTTTCAGAGCACCAAAATAAAGCAAATACCGTGATAAAGCAAGTCACACAAATTTTTTTTTTACAGTGCATGTAAAAGTTACGTTTACACTATACTATAGTCTATCAAGTGTGCAATATCATTATGTCTAAAAAAACAATGTATACAGCTTAATTAAAAAGTACTTTATTGCTAAAAGATGCTAATCAACTGAGCCTTCAGTGAGTCATAACCTTTTCGCTAGTAGAGGATCTTGCCTCAATGTTGATGGCTGCTGATCGATCAGGGTGGTGATTGCTGATGATTGAGGTGGCTATGGCAATTTCTCAAAATAAGTCAACGGTGAAGTTTGCTGCATCAATTGACTCTTCTTTTCATGATCAATTTCTCTGTAGCATGTCATGCTGTTTGATAGCATTTTACCCATAGTGAACTTTTTTCAAATTGGAATCAATCTTCTCAAACTCTGCCACTGCTTTAACTAAGTTTAGCAGGCACGAACACATTAATATTTGTGTACATTTCCATCAGAGCTCTTGGGTGACCAGGTGCATTGTCAATGAGCAATCATATTTTGAAAGGAATCTTTTTTTCTGTCCAGTGGATCTCAAAAGTGGGCTTAAGATTTTCAGTAAATCATATTGTAAACAAATGTGCTATTATCTAGGTTTCATTGTTTCATTTATAGAGCACAGTCAGAGTAGATTTAGCATAATTCTTAAGGGCCCTAAGATTTTCAGAAGGGTAAATGAGTATTGGCTTCAACTTAAAGTCACCAGCTACATTAATCCCTAACAAGAGAGTCAGCCTGTCCTTTGAAGCTTTCAAGCCAGGCATTGACTTCTCCTCTCTAGCTATGAAAGTCCTAGATGGCAGCTTCTTCCAATATAAGGCTGTTCTGTCTACATTGAAAATCTATTGTTTAGTGTAGCCGCCTTCATTAATTATCTTCATTAGATCTTCTGGATAACTTGCTGCAGCTTCTGCATCAGCACAGCTGCTTCACCTCCTGCTTTTATGTGTTATGAAGATGGCTTCTTTCCTTAAATTTCCTGAACCAACCTCTGCTGGCTTCAAACTTTTCTTCTGCAGCTTTCTAACCTCTCTCAGCCTTTAAAGAATTGAAGGGAGTTAGAGCCTTGCTCTGGGTTAGGCTTTGGCTTAAGGGAATGTTGTGGCTGGTTTGATCTTCTATCCAGACCACTAAAACTTTCTCCGTATCAGCAAGAAGGCTGTTTCATTTTCTTATCATTCATGTGTTCACTGGAGTAGCACTTTCGATTTTGTTCTAGAACTTTTCCTTTGTATTCACAACTTGGCTTCCTTTTTGGCACAAGAGGCCTAGATTTCAGCCTGTCTTGGCTTTAGACATGTCTTCCTCACTATGCTTAATCATTTCTAGCTTTTGATTTAAAGTGAGAGATGTGTGACCCATCCTTTCACTTTAACACTTAGAGGCCATTGTAGGGTTATTAATTGGCCTAATTTCAATACCATTGTGTCTCAGGGAACAAGAAGGTCTGAGGAGAGGGGGAGACACCAGGGAAGGGCCAGTCAGTGGAGCAGTCAGAACACACACAACGTTTATCCATTAGGTTCGCCTTCTTATATTGGCAAGGTTCTTGGCACCCAAAACAATTATAATGGTAACATCAAAGATCACTGATCACAGATCACCATAACAAATATAATAATTATTAAAAAGTTTGAAATGTTGTGAGAATTACCAAAATGTGACACAGAGATGTGAAATGAGCAGATGCTGTTGGGAAAATGGTGCTGATAGACTTGCTCAATGCAGGGTTGCCACAAAGCTTCAACTTGTAAAAAACACAATACCTGGGGGCTGGCCCCATGGCTTAGCGATTAAGTGCATGCACTTAACCACTTAACAGCAGCATGTGCTGCTGGCGGCCCGGGTTCAGATCGCGGGTGCGCACCGACACACCGCTTCTCCAGCCATGCTGAGGCTGCGTCCCACATACAGCAACTAGAAGGATGTGCAGCTATGACATACAACTATTTACTGGGACTTTGGGGGAAAAAATAAATAAATAAATAAAATTATAAAAAAAAACCAATATCTGCAAAGTACAATAAAGTGAAGCACAGTAAAACAAGTTATGCCTTTACATCAAATCATCACATTGTACACATTAAATATATCACAATTTTATTTGTCAATTATACCACCATAAAGCTGAAAAAAGAGAAGTTATCCTCAGACCCTACTTAACAGACATACTTAGAATGAATATAATGTCTATTACCTTGTTATACTCCTAATATTATCCAGCACAATAGCACTTGCCAGCTTGATGATTATATTTTTTGACTGTTTCCTCTGCAAGGATGTTTAAAAAGCAATAAAAAATGATGTATTATGTTAAGCTTGATTTTAAAATGCAACTTTAAAATGTGTTATATTTAATATAAATATCTCAACCTATCCACTTATATGGGGCCAATTTTCCAGATGTGATAATAAATCAATAATATCTTTTAATAAATTTTTATATTTAAACATTAATTTTGGAACAGTGTGATTTAAACTGCCTGACAAAACCCTTTATATCTCACACAGAACGTTAGTTGCGTTGCTAGGTTATCGAGAATAGTGGTAAAAGATCACTCACAACAAGGTGATTCTCCTGTTTGCCTCCTCCTTCTCATTAACTCAAACGCCCAAGTATTCTCATAGCAGTCTTAAAGAATTCTGTAAGTGAATTCACCTCCAGGAAACAATTTTGTTATCGAAAAGGATGTCCCAACTGAGGTAAAGAAGGAAGCTATTAGCTTTATTTATTAAAAAAAAAAAAAAAGCCTCATGCCTTACATTAGTGAAGGCATATTAAGCTTATACATAAAAAGGCCAATATAATTTTTTTAAAAATTAAATAATTGTCATCACTCTCTATGATTGGCTCTGGATTCAAGAATTCCTATATTGAATAAAGATGGCAAATAAAATCGCTAATGGCTGTAGGATAATGTCATGTCTCACTCAATTAGATATTATCAGTTGCTTGTTTACTCCATGGGAAAAATAATTTGGCTATAACTTTGTCTGTAAACTTTCCTTCATGTTTTAAGTTTTCCATATGAACATTAAGATCCTAATCATCATGCAATTCAGAGGCAGATAGCTATTAAAAGACAAACGAAAACATGAAGAGGAAAACAAATTATCTATGACCTATGCACGGAACACACATTTTTTGACAGCTATTGTATCTATATTTAGAAAATCTGCATAAATGTAAAGGTCCAGCATGATGCTTTCTACTCCATGGAAACTTCTCTGTTACTTTAACTTTAATGGCTTTAACCACTCCCTCCCCATCAGCCGCCGCACACGACCTAGTCCTTTCATGTTGCTTACACCTCCTTTATGATGCTTTGCATTCTGGACTCCTTAAGTGTGAGTTAAGAAACAGCTTTAAGGCCTATCACCTCTCTACTTCATACTCTGATAGCATATTGTGGACATTTTGGCTATTATTAATTATTTTTATAATTCTTATATTTGCATTAGATTTTCTTTTAGAAAATACGTAAACAATTACTTAATTCTATGGTGGTGCAAACATCTGCTGCACAAGACACTTCTTCAGGATCTTCGTAGGCTCTCCCCTCGGCTGACTGAACACTGACTAACTTACATCAAGAACGAGGATTTCAGAATGAGGTTGATGTCTGGTCCCTGCTGCAGCAGCCAACTAATCTTAGCATGGACACTACTTCATTTTCTCTCCCGGACTTTGTTTGGATAGTAGAGGAAAAGAATCTTTAATTTGAAAAAGTTCTTAAGTACTGGATTTAAGCACGGTGTCAGAGGACATATCCAGATGTTTTGGCTTGAGATAATTATGTGGAACTCTTACTTTTTTCTTTTTTATCTTTTTTTTTTTTTATTTGATATGTTATTTTTCCTTTTTATCTGAAATCTGCTTAGAAAAGCATTGGAAGGTAACTACATATGCCAAAAAAAGTTGTCATCAAAGTTATGCCTGCTATTTCTTTACATCCCTATGCTGTTTATCCTCATCCATAATTCACTTTCTGAAAAAAAAAAAGAAGAAGAAACAAAGCAAAGAATAAATGGTGACAGAGTGCCAAAGATCCCTTTGGGAGTCTGACATTAGAACACAGTTCATTTTACATCTTATGATCATCTTGTCACATAAACACATTCTCAGTGCTTCCTTATTCATTTAAAGAAATCTAAAGAATTGGATTACTTTTTTTTTAGGAATGAAAACGTCATTTTTACTCTTGTCCTCATAGAAAAAAAGATCCAAAAGTCTATCATAATTTTTACGCACTACTTATATAAAGCTAGCTTAATTTTTAAAATTTCGAATACATGTTAAACTACATAAAGGTAATCAGAAAACATGCATTTTCCACCAACAAATGCTACTGTCAGTGGGAAAGCTGAATCAGGAAGTAGAATACTTAGATACAGATTCTTTGCCCTACCAGAATTCAGCATTCCTGATTTGGAGCCAGACAAATATCTACTAAATGTAGAAATATGTAAGGAAAGGATTTTCTCTTAATTTCCAAAAAATGCCTTATAAAGTAATGACACACAATAAGAATGATGGAACAGCTAACAGTCGGCAGACATATCAATCTCTTCCCATTCATACAAGTCTCCTGGGAAGGAGACTTGGCCAGAGTGGGAAATGGGTTGTTTAGATTTTCCTCTATTTCATGGACACATTTTCAAAAATCCACAGACATGAGCAAATAGCTGGGTAAAACATTCATATTCCCAGTTTGCACAGAAAGAAAGTCAGAGAAAAATTTTGTAACCTTTCAAAGGCCAGGAAACTGGGCAGTCAGGGAAGCTTCATCCACTGTCAGGGCTTTTATAAGAAAGACTTGGAGTTTGCAGAAAAACTACTTAGTTTTTATTCCAAATCTTCCACTTAACTGATATGTAACCTTGATCCAGTTAAACTGCTCTGTGTCTCAGTTTCCTCATTTAAAATGACTAAATCACAGCATCTCCCTACCTGTTAGAGTCATTAAGATTTAACGAGTGTGAAGTGTTTAAAACACTGACAGCCACATATTAAATATTCATACCGTAAATCTTGGCTATTCCTTCACTATTATTGTAATCTAATGTCTAATTATCCATAAAGCTTTACAAATTGAAAGTTTTGGGCATCATACCAAACACTAAACCAAACACTCCACCTGAAAAATGAAAAAAAAAAAAAGATAAATATGATAAAATTACATTTAAAAATTTTTCTAAGATAATGAAAAGATAGCACAGGTTTCTAGATGCTTATGTGAAAAGATCTCATTTATGATTCAGCCTTTGACATTGTCTCATTCCTCTGTATGTGAATTCCTTCTATTGGCGAGTCAACACAGTCTTTAAATCCTCACATTCTCTTTTGGTAAGCAAAAGGAGAAACCACCAGTGTTTCAACATTGTAGTCCCAAAAGCAAACCATACAAATGGCAAAAGAAAACCAAGAGTGTTTTCTTCTGAAAAGAATAAATAATATAAGCTATGTCTAATTTAATAAAGTGAAAGACAAAAGCGTCTATCTGAATATATTAGAAAAGCAAGTGATTTCACAAATGAAAGCTAGCTATAATTAATTTATCTGAGGTATTATTTTCTTTAAATATATGCCTAATTATTTCAATTTTACAATGCTGATGTTTAAGTTGCACTATTCAAGGTGGATTTATGTTTTCACTTGTTTAGATGTCTCCCTAAATTAGTTTTAAACCTTTATGATAAGCCTATAAGATAAGTCCCAGAGAAAAACAGCTGAATCAGATATGTTGTAATCCATTTTAAATCTTGAATTAGTATGGAGGGTCTTGTAAAACAGGTATAGAAACGCCAATATTAAACTGGCTTCCAGGGAATTAGACTAAATAACTCCTTTAGTTTCAATCTAATCTGATCACTGTTCTACAAACTCGGTTTAAGTATTCACAAGGTTAAATTGTTAGGGGAAAGAGAGATCCTTTTTTCAGTGGCTAAAAAGTCAATAATTTAACATCATTTGACACCAAAAAAACAAAACTGAACAATTAGTCAAGCAAAATTAAATTAATTAATAAAAATTAAAGAAGTAAATTTCTCAATTTAATGATTTTTACCACTTTCTTGAGGAGAAAGCAGATGACTGTTTAAGTATGCAATAAAAAATTTACAGAGGTTTTATATGATTGAGAACTTAAAAATAAATCACGATATATGTGTGAGGATAAATAGTTTTAATTCTATTTCAGTGGCTATTAGGCACATACAAGGAAACTTATTGGGATTATTGGAAATAGTGAAAAGTTAGAGAATAATATATTTTGAAATATATGGAATTCATCCTATAATTTTGTCAAAGTAAATTCCAATATAATAGTAACTAAGATACATTATATGAATAACCTTTCTCGTACCTTCAAATAGACATAAAGAGGTGAGAATTTTAATTTTTCTTTCACTCAATCTTAACAGATTAATGAATAAGTAATATTTTATTAAATTAGTTTTAAAAAAGACTATTATGATTCAATTTTTCAAAATGACAAAGCAGTAGAATTTCAGCTGTTAAATTTGTTCTTTCTGAATTTATCATCAAAAATGTGAAGCAAGCATAATTACTTAGAAATGATAATATTTTGAAACTAAAAACTAGACAGTTTTTTTCAAATATGTTTTTATTTCATTGTATTTAAAATTAAGAACAAAAAGTTTGCAGAAATTGTCATGCAAAATTTTATACAGCATATTTGAAAATAATGGCATAAATTAAAGAGCAAACTCATTTAGAAAAGTCTAAACAGGTCAAATTAATTTCAATGTTAAATCTAAAATCATGCATTATAATTTACTACATGTGAAATATAATATTTAAGAAAATTGTCAGCTGGAAAACCTTAAATTGAAAAATTCAATGTGCTTAAATTTGATGATAAATGAAAATTGTAGAGTGAAGTATAAAGTCATTACAAGGGAGATTAATAGAGGTTATACTTAGGTGGCAGGATTAGTAATTATTTTAGGAATTTGCATATCTCTCCTAAATTTTCTTATAGTCACCATACTTTTGTAATTTATTTTAAAAATATAAGAAAATGAGTTTTTATTGTTTTCGATTATATTAAAAATCTTTCGTGCTTCTGGCCCCTAGTAGAATCTGAATGACTCATCATGAGTCACAGAGTGACTTTGTAGCTAGAACATCAGTTAAATATAATGAGATAAATGGTGTCAAAACAGTTAGGTATATATAACAGCGATCCATAGAAAAATAGAAATCATACAATTTGGATCTGGCCTCAGTAGATTAATAAAACAGTAAAAAATGGCATGCCCTGGTGTTCCAGACCATCAGGTCACTTCCCTCTGTTACACATGTGCTTTTTTTCCAACTCATATCTATGGCCTAATGAGAGGTTCACTATAACCAACTGGCAGAGAAGGAAAGAAGTTAAGCATGAGTCACAAAGGGCTCAGCTCCTTATATGGCACTAGCTGAAAATGGATTGTTGTCACACTACGACTTCACTTAACAGAAGTCCTAAAGAATAGTTGTGAAAAGTTTTGAGCAGTACATTTGGTCACTGAGGTTGTAAAGAAGGATGAATGGCTTGAGTTACATGGATTCCTGGGCAGTGACAAATGGCGTGAGTGGTCAGTGAGTTCCCAGAAGGAATAATAATGGAAGATCCAGGAGCAGGATATCTAGAGATGTGATACGCGGTAGACCGATGGGCGTGTGTACAGAATGTGTGAATCTTTGTGTCACATGTTAATGCTCATCAGAGACTTAACTGCAGATCTTGTCCAGCCATAATCAGATTTACAGGTTTAACTTTCCTTGTGTATATCACCTCTGTCCTCCGTCACCTCGGTGTTTGCACAATGGGCTCATGGATGGAATAGCCTTGGTGGTAGGAATGGAGACTTTGCATGGGCTCAGAAGAATGGGCTCTCTTTCACCAAGACTGATCTACCTACATTCATACAACCTGCCAAGAGAAGAGACTGACAATGAGTCTTTAATATTGCTCCATCCCTCAAAGTGACACATTCAGCCAATTGCTAGTAGGTGTATTATATTAGACTCCTTTCCTTTATTGGGTAGTGATTCATCCTACTAATAATGCATACTTTTTCTAGATATGGATTTACCTTCCCTGCCCACAGTGTCTCTGCCAAACAATGACTCAGAAATGCTTGATCTAATCCCAAATATCCCCACATTGTCTCCAGCCAAAAGATGCATTGTACACTGGAGTTGATAAGACAATATGTACATGACAATAGAATTCAATTTTCTTACCATGGACCTTATACAGCCAACAGAATAACATGGTAGAATGTTAAACACTCAGTTAAGGTGCAGCTTAGGGATAGCATCCTGTAAGAATGGGTATTATGCCCTAGTATATAGTGTATGCTTAAGCATGAGATCCTGAGGATATATTCTTTGAACTTTATGACTCCAGTGTGCTTTAGCAGTATTTCTAGCTGTTGGTATCTGCCTCTTTTCGCCTGAAGCCTTTCTCCAAAGCTGTGTGCAAGGCAAACCTGTAGTGCCTGGAAATTAACACTTACCCCCAAGAAGTAGCCCTCAATCATTGGCAGAAGGATTTGGTATATTAATATCCCAATTTCTTGCCCCTTGTGTGGCATATTTTCAAGTATTTCACTGGTAACATTAAGTTTCAGTATCCACAGAGGTAAATGACTTGATAACGTACTCTTTATTTCTTGACTTCTTTTCCCTAACTTAATTCATCACTCCCATACCAATATTTCCTTCATTTCTCAAATAACATATTTATGCTTGAAACTTTTCTCAAGCTAAGACCTGGACAGAATCTATGGGACAGAATCTATGGTGTGTGGAAACCAAGGAGGGGATTCTTCTGGGTAGAGATCTTAGCTCCTAGGAGATAACCCTTCTGCCAGAGGAAACATTTAGATGCTCAATTATCACCTGGTCACTTTGGCTCCTTATTCTGATGGAGCAATAAGCAAAAAAAGAAGGTAATATCCTGGTGGATTGTCATCACTGAAGAGGTACACAATGAAAACAGGGCAAGTATGACTGGATCTCAGGGTATTTACTAAGGCATCTCTTTTTGCTTCGGTGCCCATTGATAATGGCAATTGAGCAAATTGAAGCACCTACAACTTAACAAGGACAAGTCCAGCTCTCTTGGCTCTAAAGGTTTGAGACACTACCAAGTCAAAACAAAAAAGCAAAACCAAACCAAACCAGGGGCTGACCCCGTGGCCGACTGGTTCAAGTTTCGCGCACTCTGCTTTGGTGGCCCAGGTTCGCGGGTTCGGATCCCAGGTGCAGACCTACTCCACTCATCAGCCATACTGTGGAGGCATCCCACATACAAAGTAGAGGAAGACTGGCACAGACGTTAGCTCAGGGCTAATCTTCCTCAAACGAAAAAAAAAAAGAGGAAGATTGACAATGGATGTTAGCTCAGGGTGAATATTCCTCAGCAAAAAAAAAAAATCACATCAAACAGAACTGTGCAGCTTAGGTTTAAGAGAAATCTAGAATGGGTAATGGAGGAAGGAAATAATGATTATCATTCACCACCTTCAACAATGAGTACTGTTTTCAATTATATCTCAATAAAACCGCAAAAAAAAACAGCAAAGACTGTTGTTTACCAACACTCTGACCTAAGTCATTTCAAGAACTTGGAAGATACACTGTGACTGGTTAGATATGTAAATGTCTTCTGATGAAAGAAGAGAGGTTATCTTATTTTGAGACAGATGGAGGTCCCAGAGCACAACAAAAAAGGAAGGACACAAGCAATATGAGATGGCATCCTACCTCATATGCACACTCTGCAACTCTCACCTCTTTTTGATACATTCCTTTTTTTTTGCGGTGAAGAAGATTAGCCCTGAGCTAACATCTTTTGCCAATCCTCCTTGTTTTTCGCTTGAGGAAGATTAGCCCTGGGATAACATCCCTGCCCATCTTCCTCTACTTTATATGTGGGACGTCTGCCACAGCTTGGCTTGATAAGCTGTGCATAGGTCCATGCTCGGGATCTGAACCTGTGAACCCCAGGCCTCCCAAGCAGAGCTCATGAACTTAACCACTATGCCACCTGGCTGGCCCCTTGATACATTCTTTTTGAGGCCAAATCATGAGATACGGCTGGACGCATTCGTTGCCTATTCATGCACAACTTAGAAATGCAGAAAAGTTAATTTATTGTGAGAATACCTTTGTCAAAGGGGAGTTGTAAATTGGTAGAAGAATTCTTCCTCTAGGGCAATTTGTTCTGAGATGCAGGACATATGGTTTTTGAGACGATGGTGAAATCAAATAGTCAGAATCACCTGACGCCAAATAATGACCAGCTTATAACGTACCCTCATCTTGCTGCCCTTCTTTCCTGCCTCACTGTCTTTTCCCTTATCCTTGCTTCCCTGGGATTACACTTCTTAACCATGAAGTCGACCATAAACTTTAGCCTCAGACTGTGTTTTCTGGGCAACTTAGGCTAAGACAGAAAGCACCTCATCCACCATTATTTTTTTAATTGTTTAGTAAAAAATAAGTAATTCAATAAATTTAAGTAAAGCAATCCATACATTATAAATAAGAATTTTCCTCTTATTTCTTTTCTAAAATGAAATAGTTGTGTGCCACATAAAGACTTAAAGTGAGACGCTCTAAATCACTAATAATTTTTTAAAATTTTTTATTATATTATATTTATCTGTGACAGAAAGACTGAAGAAGTGAGTCATCATCGCCATCTTAAGGAATGAAAAAAGAAGTAAAAAGGGAGGAACTGAAGGGAAGCATGATTTTGAGAAAACCTGAACTCAATCTTGGTAAATTTTTAATTAATTATGAGAATGTGATTTATGTGTTCATATTCATTCCAAGCTTACTTAAAAAGAAACCTGAAAAATGTATGCTGTCTATACCTACACTTATACCTATGGCTATGTCTTCTATATCTTCAATTTTTTAATTACATTAAAATAAATATACATCAACATGGAAAAGTGATGAATGGAAATATATACCCTACTATTCTGATGATTTTATCACTTTAGTGGAAGGGTTATGAATGAGTTAAAATTTATTCATTAATCCCAAAATATTCTATAACATGCACGTTTTATTTGTGATTTAAAATTAGTATTAATATAACATGACTATGACATGGAATTGTTAAAACTTAGGGCACAATATCAGATCCTGCCAGATACTTACCAGCTAGGTAATCTTAAGCAAGTTACTTAAACTATGACACTCAGATTCCCCATTTGCAGAATAATAAGAATAATAGCTAGGATATAAGCTTATGATGGTATTAAATATCATAACATATATAAATCACTTAGCACAATGCTTGGTGTGTATAAGATAATTAATATTTGACTTTCCTCTGCTACTTTATCACCCACTGTTTTCTCAAGTGTTACGAACACTTTAACTATCAATTCTCTTTTACTGCCACTACTACTAAACCTTTATCTATCAACACAGGTCAATTTAGAAATGACTTTCTGCCATCATCTTTATACATAGAGTGTCCTCTAAGAAAATTATAATATTGTTAAGCCTTTCTTTTCACAAATCTGACATTATTAAAAATGAGATTATGTCAAAATGCACATTGCTAATCATTTGTACCTTGAATTTTTCTAGAATTTCTCCAATGTGTTCATGTATACGGAATGCCAATTATGAGGTAGAATTCTGTGACATTTAACTGTAAGTCATTTTCAGTTTTAATTTTCAGTGCTAACTACTAATTTATTTTTTCTCACTTTATCTTCATGTGTTTCAAAACCTCTGCCATCCCTTAAAATACAATGAAATAATACATAAACTATAACAAAGTATTTTACTGTATATATACAAGTTCACAAGCAAGAAAGGAAAATCTGCAGGGATCAAAAATAAAGAAGAAACTCAGATATAGAGTATTTAGCTGTTACTAAATTCAAACAGTGCACACAGGTATTAGAATCATTCCCAAAGACTGAGATTCTGACACCAACACCATGCTAGTGTGAAGTTGAAAATGAACTTCCTGCAAAAAGCCATGAGTTCTGAAGGGATGAGGAACTTTGAACTGGAGCAGGCTGGGCTCCTCGGGCTGTGGATAGGAAAAGAGTCACTCAGAATAATTTGAAACCACAGGATTGTGCCTTCTACAGTGAGCGATCTGAATTCACACCACTCAAATTGTGTGGGGAACCTGTAGCTGGAAAATTAACAAAAATCTCAGATATCCCTGGAACTCAAGTAAATGTGAAACTTTCCCATGGAGAGACTCCACATACATGTGCATATAGGACTCTCACAGGTTAAAAAACAAAACAAAACTCAGCCTCTATGGAAAATGGTATGGAAAGTCCTCAAAGAATTAAAAACAGAGATACCCTATGACCCAGCTATCCCACTACTGGGAATCTATCCAACGAACCTGAAATCAACAATGCAAAGAGGCTTATGCACCCCTATGTTCATTGCAGCATTATTCACCATAGCCAAGAAGTAGAAGCAACCCAAGTGTCCCTCAACTGATGATTGGGTCAAGAAGATGTGGTATATATATACAATGTAATACTACTCAGCCATAAACAAAGACAAAATCGTCCCATTTGCAACAATATGGATGTAACTGGAGGGTATTATGCTCAGTGAAATAAGCCAGAGAGAGAAAGACAAACACTGCATGATCTCACTCATATGTGGAATATAAACCAACACATGGACAGAGAAAACTGTATTGTGGTTACCAGGGGCAATGGGGGTGGGGGGTGGGCACAAAAGGTGTAGGGAGACATATATATGGTGATGGACAAACAGAAATGTACAACCCAAAATTTCACAATGTTATAAACTATTAAAACATCAATTTAAAAAATGCTAAAAAAAAAAATAAAAACTCCTTTTGACCATCTAGTCCCAGTTTAATTTTTAAAATGCGTGAAGAAGGAAAGTGCCATAGAGACACAACTAAAGCATAAAGATATCGTAAATTTGGAAACCAAGTTTTAGAAAATTACATCTAAGACAAAATTAACCGACAGAAAACTGGTTTAATAATATTTCTGTCAGACAAAATAGATTTTTAGGCAGAAAATATAATTAAGAAAAAAGAAGGAACCCTGGGTGAGATTGTAAACTGGTGCAGCCACTATGGAAAACAGTATGGAGATTCCTCAAAAAACTAAGAATAGAACTAATATTTGTTATTGTTAGTGCTGTGGAGTTGATTCTGACTCCTAGTGATCCTGTGGACAGCAGAGCAGAACCCTGCCTGGTCTTTTTGCGCAGTCCTCTTACCTTCTGGTGCTATAGCAGACAATGCCTTGCTGCTATTCATAGGGTTTTCATGACTAATTTTTTCAGAAGTGAGCGGCCAGGTCTGTCTTAGTCTGGAAGCTCTGCAGAAACCTTTCACCATAGGTGACCCTGCTGGTATTTGAAATACTGATGGCATAGCTTTCAACATGATAGCAACGCACAGTAGCCACAGTATAACGACCCACAGATGGGTGGTGTGGTTCCCTGATCAGAAATGAACCCAGTCCAAGGCGGTGAGAGCACTGAATCTTAACCACTAGACCACCAGGGCTAGCTAGAACTACCATATGACCCAGCTATTCCACTTTTGGATGTTTATCTAAAGAACACAAAAAACACTAATTTGGAAAGAAATATGCATCCCTATGTTCATTGCAGCATTATTTACAATAGCCAAGGTATGGAAACAACCTAAGTGTCCATTGATTGAGGAATTAATAAAAAAGATATGATGTATATATATATACAATGGAATACTGCTCAGCCATAAAAAAGAATGAAATCTTGCCATTTGCAACAACATGGATGGATCTTGAGGGTATTATGCTAAGTAAAATAAGCCAGGCAGAGAAAGACAAATACTGTATTTCACAAATTACCAATTTTACTCATATGTGGAATCTAAAAACAAACAAGCAAACAAATAAAATAAACCAAAAACAAACTCATAGATACAGAGAACAGATTAGTGGTTACCAGATGGGAAGGGGATTGGAGGGAGGGTGAAATGGATGAAGGGATCAACAGTATGTTGATAGATGGTAACTAGACTAGTGGTGGTGATCACTTTATAGTGTATACAGATGTCGATATAATGCTGTACACCCGAAACTTATATAATAAAAAAGCAAAAACAAATGAATAAAAAAACTTTTCCTTTATAGTTTATTTCATACTGACATCTTTCTACTCTGAACCCTTAAGAACAATGCATATCTGGGCACACAAGCAGCACTTCTCCTCTGACACTTTGTAATGCCTTTTGCTTTGCTATATAACATTTTAAAGAAAAAAGTTTTGTAGCCTGGGGAAAAAAAGGTCATTACTTAATTAAAAAGTAAAAATTCCAAAGAAAATATAACAATTCTGAATGTTTATGTACTTAGAAATATATCTCAAAATCCATAAAAAAGCTATCAACAGAATTACAAAGTCCATAAATTTGTAATCTTGGTTAAACTTTTTAACAATGCTTTTACAGAAACTGACAGATAAAGCATATGCATTAAGACAAGGAATATATGAGCTGTACAATTAAGAAAATGGATATAATGACAATTTACAAATGTTAGAAATTTGTGTAGGTGTAAACTGACAATTTCATTTTAATTCACATAGCTAGAAAACCTTGGAGCATGTGTTAGTGAAAACACAAATATGTTGTTCATTAAATCAGTATTTAAAATTACAAAGAACTATCCTTAAATAAAGAAATGGGAAATAAATTATAATAAATTGATAAAATGGAAGGCATACAGAATTTAAAATGAATAAATTAGTTCTACCTTTTAAGTTCTGATTCTCAAAATCAGAATATCAAAAACATAACAAGAATTAAGCTTTTAAAAAATATACATTTAATTACACCTAAAACAGAAAAAAGCTTGATTTACAAGGGATTATGTTATTTATAGCTACAGACATATATCATATACTCATAAAAGCATGGATAGGGTGGAACTCATCAACTTGAATATATCCTGTGGGGTGGAAAGGAGGTGAATGGGATGCAGTAGGACTTGACATGTATAATAGTATTATTATTTTTAAAATCTTAAGTCAAAATGTTAACATTTGTTAAATCTAGATAGTGAGTGATTGTCTGTTATACTATTCTCTACACTTATCTCTGTTTAAAGTATTTCAAAAAATTTTCAAAAGAAAATGTTTAAAAGAAAAATGGTATTCCAGTGCACATTTGCGACGTATCTTTTTCTGTTTTGCCAAATGTATCAACTGTAGAGTGATTAGTTCCCATCATTCATTTACTCATTGGTTTATGCAATGAGCACCTGCTCTGGTGTCAGGCATTGTACTAAGTGCTGGTTTGTAGAGCAGTAAATAAACAACAAAGTAGGTCCCTTTCTCCATAAATTTCTCTAATAGGGAAAGCAGATAGGTAACTGACAAAGTACAATGAAGTGAGATGACTGTTAGAAGGGAAGTACTGGGTGCAATGAGAATGCATGGCAGGCAGATGTACCTTCCAGGAGACGCGAATTTTAAGCTGGTACTTAAGAATGGATAAGATTTAGAAAGAAAATTGCTGAGAATTTGGTTGTTTGGTAGCCAACAAGGAAAACTGTTCCAGCCACAAGGAGGATGCTAAGAGAGGTGAATCTAGCACCTATGAGGTGCTGTAAGTAGTCTAGCTTGACTAAAGTATACATGAATTTGAACAGAGCAATGAGATAAGATCAGGTCAGATCAGCAGTTTTAGAGATCTTGGAGGGTTTTATAAGGGTGGTAAGAATCCCTTGTGGAGCTTCTAAAGGAAGAAGTTATATTATTAGATTTTATCTTTTGAAAGACTGTGGATGATTAATATGGGAAGAAGCATCTGTTTGAGACAGGTGGAGGGGCTGCTGTCCAGGAAACAGATGTTTATAGTCTTAACCACGATAAAAGGAGACAGAAACAATGAGAGAATAATTATTCCACAAACATATGAGAAAGAACTGATAGGATTTGATAGATGAATAATGGTATGTTTATGGAGAGTGAGATATTAATAATGATGCCTACATTGATGGATTGGAGAATTGGGTGGTTAGTGGTACCTTAAATCAAGATAGGAAACACTGCAAAGGAACAAGGTTTGGAGATAGAGTGACATTCAGTAAGAGACATTCTGAGTTTTAGTTGCATATGAACCATTGAGGTGGGGCTGTCTAGTAGGAAGTCATAAAGATGTATCTAGCACTGAGGAGAGAATTCTGAGCTGCTGGATTATTAGATTATAGGAGCCTTTCTTTTACTGATGTCATCATGTGTGTGAATGGAATCACCTAGGAAGATGGTATAGATTGGTAAATAATGAGGACGTAGTAATGAATACTGAGTAGTATCAATATTTATGAAGTCTTGGCAAAATCAGTTTTTATGGAATTCTGAGTAAGATAGACACATTGCGTTGGATAAATGAGAGTAGAACATATAGGAGAGTAGGCTAAAATTCTTTTCTTTAAGAAGTTTGTGACAGTCTGGAGAAAATCAGGGTAGTAACTGGAATGTGCATGAAAAAAATATTTTTTAGCAACTTGTATATATTTAAATGCTAATGCAAAAAAATCAGCTCATGGCCTTTGTTCTCTTCTTCAAACATCTCTGCAAAAACGGGGCCTTCTACGCCGAATGTTCTTTCATTAGATGTCACTGTGGCTGAGGCCTTTCCCCATTCCAATCTTAGCTTAAACATTACCTCTTCAGACAGACTTTTCCTAAATTTCACACTTAATATTCTGTCCTCTCCCACTGAAGCTCTGCTCACATCCTCGCATCTGATCACATCACCCTATTTCATTTTAATCAACTTTATTGATCACTACCTATACTAACCTTGTTTAGTTATTAAATTATTTTCTTCAAGAAGTGATAAATTAAATGCTTTGAGTTTCAAATGCCATTTCATCTTTGCTTTCCTAGAATAAATACAAAATTATATGATTATTATATACTTATATATATACTGCCTAATTCACTTTGCTAATATTTTGTTGATGATTTGAATTTATATTCTTTTTTTTTTTTTGGTGAGGAAGATTATATGCATGCCTATCTTCCTCCACTTTATACGTGTATTCTCGAGAAAAATCTCTCTCTAGTTCCATTTATATAATCTTTTTCAGGTTTTGTTAGCAAGGTTTATGTTATTTTTATAAAAGTTGGAGAGTATTTACTATCATATTCTCTGGATTAGTTTGAGTAGGTTTGGTGGTATTTATTCCTTGAATGTTTGGAAGCTATCCCTGGTGAAACCATCTGGTGTTTTCTTTGTAGCATGTTTATAAGTATGCACTGAACATCTTTAATGCATATGGGACAAATCACATTTTCCAGTTCTTCTTGTGTCAGTTTTGGTACACTGTGTTTATCTAGACATTTGATTTTAACATAAATTTTAAATTTCATTGTGATAAGATCTTCCTAAACCACTTATGATCTTTTTGATGTCTGCAACGTAGGGAGTGACCTCACCTTTTTCCTGACTGATAGTGATTGCTCTGTCTTCTTTGTGCTTTCTCAGTTTTTCCAGGTGTTTGTCATTTTTATTAGACTTCTTGAATACCAGATTTGCCTTTTAAAATCCACCCTATTGTACTATTTTTCTCTATAACTTATTTCTGCTTTTATTTTTATTATTCTTGATTTTAATTTGATAATATTTTCTAATTTCTTTAGTTGGTTACTTACTTCATTTATTTTTATCCTCTTTTCTATTATATGCAAGTAAGGCTAAATATTTCTCTTGGAGAAAAACTTTAACTGCACCCCACAAGTTTTTATATGTTATATTTTCATTATCATTTAGTTTAAAATATTTCCTAATTTCCATTATAAATTCACAAATTATAAGATATGCAGTGTTTAATTTTCAAATGTTGATGACTTTTAGTTATTTTTGTTATTGAATTCTAGCTTAATTCTCCATGCAGTCAGAGAACATACTCTCTACGATTTTCATCATTTAATATTTGTTGATTTTTGTGGTCACAATTTGCCCTGCCTTGAATAAAAGGAGAATGCAATAAAATGTGTTATTTAACAAAGAGTTGTTTTTCCCCCCTCTACAACACGAAACACTGGAGTATGAGCAAAGGAACAAGATCCATTTTATATATGCAATAAAATTACATTATCAGGCCAGGGAGCAGTAGCTTAGGCATAATAAAGTAACTAAATGTGTAGAAAAATATAGCAGAGAACTCTGACTCTCTGTAATTGTTTCTTCTCAGTGATTGCTGTGAGGACAACCACTCCAGGCAGCACCAAGTCCCAAATGTGCTCATCTCTTTACCTGCATTATGTCCAGCCCTGGAGCTAATTTCACCAAGGCCTAAACATTATTTGCTGTTATTTCCAATCTTCTTTCTACCTGTTTTTCTTGTTGATTCAAGGAAGAATTCCCACGGCCTGAATTAGTGAGCGGAATTAAAATTTAGGGAGAAAAAAACATATTTATTTCCAATTTTAGCTAACCCACCATCATAGGACAATTGAATTGAATATTCTTGACATTGGGCTTTTTAAAAAGAAAACAGGCTATGTATTTGAATGCAGAAATGAACAAGGAAGTAAAAAGCCAAATATTCATCAGCCTAAACTTGGTCCCAGTGAAGGATATGCTTAATTTCCTGATGTCTTCCCCATGGTGAATGTAGCTGGTGACATACAATTGAAGTAATACCTCTCAGATCAGAGCTTGGCTGATGCTAACATTGATCTTTCAGTTGATTTTTTAAAGTAGAAAGCCATGAGCTGAGTTCATTGTCAAAGTTGGACCCTGCAGCAGGCTTCTCCAAACTCTCTATAATTACTACCTGTGCCTTCCTGCAAGTTTTAAGACAGCCAGAAGTGGCCTCTGGATCACAAATACATGATCTCATATTTTATTAATAAGAAGTGGGGACTTTTTTTCCTAATGCCTTTTTTTGCTTTAAGCCTTGCTTGTTAGAAATGATGCTTATTTTTTATTGTCTCAACTACTTTATCTTGCTCAATGAAATGAAGATTAAGTCATTGGGAATAAATAAACTCCTGCAGTCAATTGTTACTGTCCAGTAAAAAGAAAAATCTTATGTTTCCTTACTAAATTGCTTTCTAATTGTACATAAAATTGACTACAAGTCCCTTTCTTCATTTCACAAGTGTGGTGATCACAAACATATCTTTCAAAATCCTTATACATGGCAAGACCATGTAAATTATTGCTTATAGTGAGCCATTTTTTTTTTTTTTTTTTGTGAGGAGATGAGCCCTGAGCTAACATCCGCCAATCCTCCTCTTTTTTTGCTGAGGAAGATGGCCCTGGGCTAACATCTGTGCCCATCTTCCTCCACTTTATATGGGACGCCGCCACAGCATGGCTTGCCAAGCAGTGCGTCGGTGCGCGCCCGGGATCCGAACCAGCGAACCCCGGGCCGCCGCAGCGGAGCGCGCGCACTTAACCGCTTGCGCCACCGGGCCGGCCCCAGCCACTTTTTTTTTTTTTTAATTTTTATTTATTTATTTTTTCCCCCAAAGCCCCAGCAGATAGTTGTATGTCATATTCGCACATTCTTCTAGTTGCTGTATGTGGGATGCGGCCTCAGCATGGCCAGAGAAGCGGTGCGTCGGTGCGCCCCCGGGATCCGAACCCGGGCCGCCAGCAGCGGCGCACGAGCACTTAACCGCTAAGCCACAGGGCCGGCCCAATGTGAGCCACTTTTGAAAGTGAAATGAAGGAATAACATAATTTAAAATATACAATACTTGAAATATTTACTGATCTATAAATTTGTTGACATGTATTCTTTGACCTGAAATATATTTCAATGCAAAACCTATTTTCAAAATTAGAATTATCTCTTACACATATATGGATACATTGCAATTAAAACAAAATCAAATTTAAAAACCTGTTTTATAGCAATTTTCTGAATATGAAGACATATCATAAGCAGAATTATTACCTTCACATATAGTCTTGTGGTTTAATTAGTGTCTTATCTATATTTGTCTATAATACATTTTCACTGGTATTTTTCCAAAGACCATATTTTTATAGTCTCTCTTTTTTTAGAATTTTGCCTGAAATATTCTTTAAAATTGTATTTTATGATTAGTTTGAAATTATGGAAACTTCAGTTGACTCTTCTCTGTCTGATCATACGTTTAATTCGGGATACAATTTCACCATAGGTATTGAGGTAAGTTCAGAGCAAATTCTGCTAAATTTTGTCAGATTGATGTTATCAATTTTTTTCAGTATTAAAATATATAAATATTTTAGCCCAAATATTTCTAAAGGTATTGTCTTTTACTTTCACTCAGTAAAAATTCTAATACAAATATTTACAATGAAAAACTCATTAAGACTCTTGTCTATATTTAAGGTATTTTGAATGTTTATCAAACTTAAATCCTGCAAAATCACAGGCCTTCTCAATTTAATTCTATTCTGGTACAGACTGTAAATATATCCAGTGCAAATGGGTGCTGCATCCAAATATTCTTCCCACAAGTTAAAATATTAATAAAAAAATAAATATATGACATAAACAGAAAATCTTGTATATAGGTGCAGATTTTCTCATTTTGATTTTGTGTAAATAAATGTTAATGTTCATGTTTGTGAGTTTTGTTTTCAACAATTGCAATTCTATAAAGCTAAAAAGCTGAGAAAAATAATTTATCTATTTGTTATTAACTATTTTGTTAAAATTTTCTAACTCATTTTAAATAAAAAATCTAAATATGGAAGACATTAAAAAATCAGTATCATTTTAGTATGTACATAGGTGTATTGAACAAATAGTTATTCAAAGGCTCAAACATTTCTAAAGTTCAATTGATGATGGCAGCAAAGAGAAAAGGTATTTTTTTATATTAAATTTCAGCTGCGTCCCCAAATTTTGCAGTGTAGTTCTCCTGTCTACCCGTAAATTATGAGAATATTTTCACAACTGTAGCTTCTGTGTTGATGGTTAGGATGCTGTATCTTGTTGAGATGTACATTCGTGTGTGTAGGACAAGAAATCCAAGTATGTTTCTATTCCACAACTTTCTTAATTTAGTAACAATAGGGTTTTTACCATGATGCTGTGCTCTATCAATATTTGTTTTCTACTTATTATCTCAAAAACAAATAGTTTTGTCTTCAATGTTAAACCTTTTAACTGAGCTTGCAAGAGTATTTACAACAATAACAAGTGCTTCACCTTTGAAGAATGAACTTCTAAAAGCTGTGTGAGGTTTCCATAACAATCTCAAATCACTACTGATATTAAGTTAACTGATTTTGTATTTGAAGCATCTGTTACATAATATGTTATAAAATTGGCAACATTTAGCTATTCTGCTAATGATGCCAAGATGTTAAGAGCTATTGTTTCACATTTCATATGTGCACAAGGAAAACTGGAAGAAAAAAAGAGCAAAATTACTCGTGGCAGTCATGGAGATATGCCATTTTGATCTACCTTCAAGAAGAAAATGTGCCTTTTTTTCTTGGAGGAGTGTAGTTAGATAACAGTCTCCAGCTGCGCTATTTGGATCTCCAGCAACATATGAGCAGAGGCCCTGCTCTTTCAGGGAAGCCTCAGTCAACGACTGAGCATGATGGCCATACTAGGGCCTGGTGATTTCTGCACAACTTCCTCTATTGGTCTATCTCTCTTCTGGATTATTGGTTCTACCAACGCTATGTCAGATCTACATTGCAGTCATTGTCACTCTCTTCCTTCCCTGTTATGGACTTAATAATGTGTCCCTCAAATTCATATGTCGAAGCCCTAAACACCCACACCTCAGAATATGACTATATTTGGAGATAAGGATTTGTTTTTTTCTTGAGGAAGATTCGCCCTGAGCTAACATCTGTGCCAATCTCCCTCTATTTTGTATGTGGATCACCACCACAGCATGACTGACAAGTGGTGTTGGTCCGTGCCCAGGATCCTAACCCGTGAACCTAGGCCGCTGAAGTGGAGTGCACGAACTCAACCGCTAGGTCATGGGGCCGGCCCCTGGAGAAAAGGTTTTTAAGAAGATGTTAAGTTAAAATGAGGCCATTATAGTGGGGTCCAAGTGACTAGTGTTCTTACAAGAAGAGGAAAAGACACCAGGGGTGCACGTGCACAGAGGGATGACCATGTGAAGAGGCCTCAAGACGGTGGCCGTCTGCAAGCCAAGGAGAGCCTCAGAGGAAGCCCGTCCAAACAGCTCCTTGATCTGGGACTTAAAGTCTCCAGAACTGTGAGAAACAAATTTTTGTTTTTTAAGTCACCAAATCTGTGGTATTTTATTTTGGCGGCCCTTGCAAACTAATATACTCCCTTTTTTCACACGTGTCATATCTGCATTGCAGTCTGAAGGCTTTCCCTACCAGATCCTGCTTTCTTCCTATTATCTTGTTTGGACCCTATTACTTTCCTATTTCTTCTGTAACAAATTACTACAAATTTAGTGGCTTAAGATAATACCAATTTATTATCTTACAGTTCTGGAGGTCAGAAGTGCAAAATGGGTCTCATTAGCATTAATCAAGATGTTGGCAGGATTACATTCTTTCTGAAGTTTCTAGTGAAAAATGCATTTTTTTGCCTCTTCCATCTGCTAGGGACTGCCTGCATTTCTTTGCTTGTGGCCCCTTCCTTCAACTTTAAAGCCAGAAGCACAGTATTTTAAAGTCTCTCTAACTGATCCTCCTGCCTCTCTTTTTCACCTGTAAGGATCTCAAGGTACTTGATCACATCTGCAAAGTTCGTTTTGCCAGATAAAGTAGCATATTTGAGGGTTCTGAGGATTAGGTTTAGAACATGACCACTGTGTGTGTGTGTGTGGGTGGAAGGGGGAGTATTCTGCGTGCTACACAGGCTTACATCTCCACTTCCCTTATAAACTATTTGTACTCCTAACTCTCTTTCTGTGGAAGGGCCCAACACGACACATTAAAAAAACAATCTTTTATTTAAATAAAAAAGATTATATTTTACAAAGTCATATGTCAATGCACCTTCAGCAGTTGTACACTTTACACAGTGATCTCTAGATACAATCTTATTAAAATAGTAGGAACTTTTGAAGTAGATACTGACGCAACTTCAAACACTTACATAATCAATGTTATCTGGAGCCCCTATGGTAGATTATAAATGTCAGTAAAAATTATGTGCAAATTATATGTTAAAATCAACTTTCTTAAGAAACAGAAGTTTAGAAATTAATCATGCACTTCTCTAATTTTTAACCTATTGCTGCTCAAAAGGTGTATTGCAAAATAAAATAATGTTGCAAACAGTAAAATTAAAAATCTTGATTTATCCATACAAGTGATTAAAAACAACCAAAACACAAGTTACATGACATCTAGATTTTCTTCCCCGTCTCCACCTCTGTTTCCTGCACATATTTCACATTCACCCTAAACTGTTATTTCTATCATCCTCATTGATTCTTCCACCAGATTACCCAGAGGTTTTGGACATCTCACAAACCACAGTGCAAGCCACAGAAAAACTGGCTGCTACATCAAAGAGCTGGCAGGGGCAACAGCATCAACTACTCCTACCACCAGCTCTCCGCAGCAGCCCGTGTTTATTTCATCAGTGAGCACCCTGAATGGAATGCTGTTAGTTATATCATAGCCAGAAAGCAAAGAATTATCACTGATTTTTTTTTTCCAAATTATCTCCATATCGAAGTGAGAAATTAGTTCGTTACAAATCTCTCTCAGATATTACTAGTCATAACCTTGCAATGATTGGAAGTTTACTAAATTCATACCGGTTTATTTTATCGTAACTACTAATAAAAATGTTGCATTGACAATGAAAAATCTGAAACAAATCTAAACTAGACAGGAGGGTGGGACAAAGGAACCTAATCCTCTCACCCTACTACCCTTCTTATATTCCCAAGTTTTCACTTGGTGGGTGATCACCTTTCCCAGGATGAAGTATATTGGAGCAATTCTGCAGAGATTCTATCTCTTTCTGAACAACAGATGTCTCACAGGATGGAGTCCATAAGCTGGCCATCTATGACTCATGTAGATCAGCATCTGCTGTTAAATGTGTCAAACAAAGTCTTTCATGTTTTTAGCCTGTGGGTGGTTTTCCTCATAATGATCAGCTGGATCTTTGCAAGTATATCTGCAGTCAGGGGAAGAGTTAGGCAACCACTTTCTTCTTATCTTATCATTGTCTTTTTAGTTAAAAATTATTAATTTTTACTCATCCTGTCATTAATTGAATGAAATTATTAATGTGCATGTCAATATATGAAAAAAGTATGTTCTAACCATACACAATTTTTCCTTTGGAGATATTTCCAAATTCCCTATTGTAAAAATAGTGGGCAACAATTTTTACCTATTTTATAAATATCTTCCTCACACACACACTAAAAAAAGTATAATGGGATGGTAATCTCTAAATAATTGTTCAAGAAATAACAGTGATAAAAAAAGCAGTATTGAAAACCTTCCTTATCTTTGACAAGGAATTGATATCACTGGCTTAAATGGGCAGAAATTAATACCCTATTTAATGGTTAAGAAACTTCCTTATTTTTGTGGTTCTTAGGACATCCAGAAACAATGGGTAAAAACAGCAGCAGCAATAATAAGAACAACACGAATAAAACCACTACTTTATTGTAAATCATGGCAAAATCTCCTAGCTCATTAGGAAATTAGGTGACAATTTCCGAGAAATAAAGTCAGAATTTTAAGAGACAGAAAGCACATGAAGCTAATCTGGAAAAGTCTTGCTTTTCAGAAATGTTTTACCAAGAAATGACAGACAGCATGCCAAGATTTATCAAACCTGTCAACCCCTACCTCCCGGACTGGCGCAGGAACAAGTCATATTGCTAAAATAAACTTGCAGTTTTATCTATTAAACTGAATTTATTTATAGGGGACACAGATGGTGTTTTTATCTCATTTTCCCATTGAATAGTATGACTTTGAAAGTGAAAAGAGTGTATGAAAAATGAAGTGTTGGCTAGGTGGTTAGTGTTGAAGAGATGAATTTGGTTTCGGAGACTTGGCAGGGATTAGACATTTCTCACATGACCCGAGAAGAATGGATCTGGCAGGAATTTGGTGATCTGATCAAAAGCATTTTCAGCTAAAATGTGAAGAAAAGGGAGAAAGTGTGAAACTAAATATGAAGGTATACCACAGTTAAGAATTAGAAGAACCATATAAGAATTGCCCATTAATTACTTGAAAATTATTCAGAAAAGATTAGGGAGTGAAAAATGTAATTTCAGATGCTTATAGACAATACAGAGTATGTAGCGTCACAAATATATAAAATTTTCTCAATCAGTTAAGATTGATTTGATTAAAATACTCACCAGTCTTTTACACATCAGTTATCCACACACATATGTGGAGAGAGCAAAAACACTAAGTTAATGTATATGTTGAAATATACACATAGATTTTTAAAAGTTTCCAGTGCTGAAAAATGTGGCATTTTTGAGTTGAAGAAATAGTTTTGTAATAAAGTTACTATGCATTAAATGTTATTTAAACATTTTACATTCCTTATCTCAATGTAATTTTCCTACATATTCTGTGCAGGGTATTTTAGCTCCACTTCTGTTATTCCTCCATTATGTAAATATGGATATATTTCTTACCTTGTCAGAGAAAGAGGGTTATAAGCAAGTTTTAGTTCCAATCTTACTTAAGGGCCTTGTAAAAGTCCTTTAAATTTGTAAGACTGAGTGTATTTTTCTGTCAAATGGAATGGATACTCTATTTCATTTCTGTTTTCAAGAGAATTAAACAGAAATAATTTATGTAATAAAGCACTTAGCATAATTTCTGGGCTATACCAAGCTCTCATTCCCTACAACTGCTCCATCTTCTGTGTTCCTTACTCCAAATCAGGCCCATCTGGAAGTCTGGGAACTATTCTTGACTGCACCTTTTTTTTTTTTTTTTAAAGGTAATCTTCTTATTTATTTATTTATTTCTTCCCCAAAGCTCCAGTAGATAGCTGTACGTCATAGCTGCACATCCTTCTAGTTGCTGTACGTGGGATGCGGCCTCAGCATGGCCGGAGAAGCAGTGCGTCGGCGCACACCCGGGATCCGAACCCAGGCCGCCAGCAGCAGAGCGCGCACTTAACCGCTAAGCCACGGGGGCCGGCCCTTGACTGCACCTTCTTATTCACCAAACATCTTTATCCATTTACTGATTGTAATATTAAATATTTGTAATCTTAAACTTCTCTTTTCTTCATTATTGTGTCTGAGCTCAGGGCCCTGGCGTCTGTTTCTTCAAGATTTGTAACAGCCTCCAGGCTTGTCCGTTTTGAACTCATCCATTATATGCAAGAGTGACAACTCTCCTTGACTTCAGCAAACTCTGGGGTTTCGTTTTGTTTTAATTTCTTGCTTGATTTGCTTCTAAACAATCAAAGATACATTGAGACTTCTGACGATATTGATATTATCAGTTGTGTCTGGAGAACCACTCTTCTTTCCTCACTAAGTCCAAGTAGTTTGATTAGGCCATACTTCAGAGCTGGGTGTGAGCATGTCATTTAAGCTTGGAAAATCTGTGTATTTCATCTCTTCTCTCACATTGATTGGTTCAGGAATGTGCATGTGACCCAAGTAGGTCTAATTAGAGATAATGCAAGAATGACCAGGAAACAACTCTTTCTTCTTGAATTGGAAGTATATAAGCCTGGATTTTCTGGTACAATTTCTGCACGCCTCAAGGAGAAAGACTGTCTGTGAATGAAACCAGGCAGAGAAAAGCTGAGCTCAGACATGTGCGGTCTGGACCAAGGTCCTTGGAGTTTTCAGTGATGTAAGCCTCTTCTTCTGCTTGTGGCTTCTCTAAACACAGTCTCTCTTTACTCATCCCTCTATATTTCTTTGGCATCAGATAGCCTCCAGATCCCTCACTTAACACACACACACACACACACACACTCTTCAATAGCTTTTCCCCCTTCTGCTGCTTTTTCACGCCGTTCCTATCTTTTTATTAGGATAGTGCATAATGATCTGCAGATGTTTCTCATTCCCACACAGGTCCATTGCTACTTAGATTGTCAGGACGGTAAAATATTTATCTCATGCCCTTCCTTGACTTTATCGCATGGCACAAAGTAGGCATCCATTAAATTCTTTTGAACTGACTTCTATAAATCATGTATTCATTGAAGGAAAACTTTAGGAACCTGTTTCTCAAGTGTATTTTTACACAGATAGAATTGTGGTTTTTTGTTTTTTTTTCGGTGAGGAAGAGTAGCTCTGAGCTAACATCTGTTGCTAATCTTCCTCTTTTTTTTTTGGCTTGATGAAGATTAGCCCTGAGCTAACACCTGGGCCAGCCTTCCTCTAATTTGTATGTGGGTTGCTGCCTTAGCAAGGGTGACGAGTGGTGTAGGTCAGCGCCCAGGATCTGAACCCACACACCCGGCTGCTGAAGTGGAGCACGCCAAACTTAGCTATTATGCCGCGGGGCTTGCCCCTAGAATTGTATTTTTTGAATGTAGTAATATGTTTCATTCTTTGACTTAATTTCACAAAATTAGGAAAGAGGAAGGCAAGTATTTATTCCAATGCAATATTGTTCACTTAAAGGAAATCAACAGCTAATATTTATTGAGCATTTACTATGCAATGGGCCCTATGTTGTAGGCTTTTCACTTAGTTCTTTAACCAAATTATAGATGTGTTATTAAATACTTATTACAGATAGAGACACTGATTTTTGGAGAGGTGGAATTAAGTGGAAATCACACAGTTAACTAGAAACACAAGCAAGGTTGGAACTGTGGCACATTGACTCAAACATTTATATTTTTAAAGATTACACTATGCTGCATGCAAATACTACTGTTTTATTTTCTCGAGACAGATTTTCTATTTGTGAATAAATTTAACATATTTACCAGAGTTTTAATTGAACTCAGTCTCACTGGAATTTCCTGTTGACTGCACTGTTTGTCAAATCAGCTATCACATTTCTTGATGCCGAGAAGGCACGTAAGCAGTAGCAGCTCCCATTGAATTTCTCTACCACCAAAAGTTTTTGATCCTCTGTGCAGCTTTTTGCTAGCTAGAGAAACGTGTCTAATTTGTTTCTCTGTGTGTCAGTTACTTCGTCTGTTAAAATAGGCATCTCACAACAAAATTTCTTGTAAAGAGTCAATTAAATTGGGTTTTGCATATGTAAACTAAGTAGAATTAGAGACATTCAATAAAGTTTATTTTTTCTAAACACTGAAAGTGACAAAAATAAAGGAATATATTTGGGAAAAATTGATGAATCTCTGTTGAAGGCATGAGAAATTAGTAGTGTTCAAACTAATAATCATTGCCTCTAGGACTTCAGATTTTTGCCTGTGCTTAAAGGTGGCACATTGCCCCCACCTTGGTCAAGTATCCTAAGAATGAATCTTGTGCATCTAACCATAACTATAAGCCTAGTAGTAACCAAAAAATTACAACAAATTTTGGCCAGGTTCTTATCCGTTAGTTTTCTCCTTCACTTAGCTTGAGTGTAAAAAATAAGGGTATTTGGAACATTAAAATACAGAAAATTCATAGGTTATTGGGAGGAAGCCGGGAACAGGTGGAGAGAGAGAAAAGCACTGATAGAAGAATTGAAAGAAATAGTCTACAAACTTATAAAACTGAAGTACAAGTTTGTACAGCTTTGGAGACAAATAAAAAATAATTAATTGAACATGAGATAAATGGGAAAATTATTAAATGGAAACAAAATGTACCAAAGTCTTTAAGAGAAGTAGAGATTGAGGTATAAAGTTATTAGAATCCTTTCAATTGGAACTAAGGGCCATCTTGGAAAAACCTCTTCCTTTCTCACCTTCATTTGCCCTGTGTTTTTCCAGCTTCTTGCACAGTTATTATAACTGCTTCACAGACGAAAAAGTGAGCTCAGTAGTTGTACAGAAAAGCAACAAAATTCAGTGGTTTCTCTATTAAATTTAACTCGTTTCTCTATTAAAAGGTCCTTAAGATGCTTTTATTAGAATCATCAAAGTTTTATGAAAAAGTTGATGAGTTTAGAGTTTCTCTTAAAATTGAGCCTGCCAGATGCAAGATTTGGCAACTGTTAAGATTCGCTAGTGACGCTAAGCACATAAAAAAACACCAACAAAAGCAACAAATAATTAAAAGTTGCAACTAAAAAATTGAACTGTTTATTCAACTTCCTCACCATTATTTTCAGTATCCTGAAATCAAGAAGTTATTTTCTCTACTCTTTAAACATATTGAAACACACTCATTTATTCATGCACTTTTTATTTATTCAGGACTCTTTTTTTCCTAATACTTGTATAATACTTGACTGCTAGAATGATTATAAATACAACAGGCATTATAGTATTTTTATTTTGTAATTCAAGCAGCCGAATAGTTTACTTAATTAATTATTCATTTCAATGAAATTGAACATGGACACAAAGCTAAATAGAAATATGAACAAAACTGTACTGTTAACTAACTCATGAGCAAAAAGATTGGGGCTTACCAAATCATACTTTGTACAGTAGATTAACTCTTAGTCAGTAAAACTTCTTCAGATGGAAAGGATAATGATAAATTGTTTTAAGCATGTGCATAAGGGCAGGGAATTCTAATAAAATATCTTGACCCAATAATGTTCAAAAACCTGCTGCTCTCAATTGAGCAGAAAGAACACCAAATTTAAAATTCATTCACAAGATGATTGAGTCTCTTATTTCTCTTATAGACCTATGATAGAAAAACTCTATTAGCTTTCACATGTATTAGAAGAAATATTTATTGTACGTACCTGCTCATAGGGCAAGTACATTAAACCCAACAACATCAGAAACATTTAGAGACATTTAATTAAAGATAATTTTTAACTTCGGAGAGAGACTTACTTTCTGGACCTATATGACACTATAATAAATTGGAAGTAATAAATTACTTTTGTGATTTATAAAATGGGAAAATAGCACAATATAAATTTGGAAACCTTATATAACTAAGAACTAATTTTAAACTACATTTGAATATTAGATTTAAGCTTTTATTTATATTAAATAGACACTGAAGGAATGAAATCAATTTTTCCAGTTTTCATAGACTCAAAATAACTTCAAGCAAACATTAATATTTGAGGTGACATTGAAAGGGACTAGTCTTTTACAAGCCACACAGCGCTAATCAGGAAAACTATACCAGTTATAACACTAATAGTTTTTCAATTAACCATAATAAAACTCAGGTGAAACTATATGAATGGGCCTTTAATAGATTTGCTTAATCTTTTGTGGTTTTTTATAACTCGCTTAATAGTATATTGTCTAAAGTCCTGTTTTTCATGCAGATTTATAAATATTTGCAGGCCTAAATAGACATAGCAATTAGGATTCATTGACCAAATTGATAATTAGGCAACTCTCCAACTTAGATCATTTCAGTATTTGAAATGTCTCTCAAAAGCTTGTCATCAAAGTAACTCAAGTTAAAGTGTAAATATGGCAGGCTCTTCTGTTTTCTTTAAATTCTTAAGCAAGTTCCTTTTTTGTTTGTTTGTTTTTTTAAGAGAGAGAGAATATACACACCTGTGTATTCTGGTTTCTGTGAAGATAGTGCCAAGCTTCCACAGGCTGCTGGCTCCTTCCCTCAAAATCAATACTGAAGAGAATCTAGATTCAAAAGGGAAAGTAAACATGAATTCTAGGAACTCTGGCAGCATCCAAAAACTTGGAAAAATCTCCGGGGATATTAAAGACTGTTTTGAATTAATATATTTGTGAGAATTGAATTTCCATAACTCAGATAAGAGAGATTTCAGAGGCAGATGTAACAGAATGGATTGGAGGAAAACTTGTAAAAATGTTTTTCTTGCCTCTGCCCACGTTCCTTTTGATAAGCATTGCTGATTTCCTTCAGATGGTCTCGGTGTAGCCCAGATTCTGTGCCTGGATGACAAGTTGAAGACAGCACTTAATGAGCAGCTGCCCTCAGGCCCTCACTGTCAGTGGTGCTGATGGGAGGTTATAGGACTGTTGGAACACACAGTAGAGGCAGCCTCCTCCCACTGCTGCTTCTTCCTAAGTGCTTAAAGGTTAAACCAACTCTGGGATGTTGCCCTCATCTACATGGTCCAAGATGCTTCCATCCTTAGACTCATTCCAAACAGCAGCATGGGACAGAGGGAGGAAGAAGGCTCACCTTATCCCTTGAGAACACATTATAAATGTTACATCTCTCAGAAGTTCTCTCACATTCCATTGGACAGAATTCAGTCATATTGTGCATATGGTCACACATGCTTACAAGAGAAGCTGGAGAGTGCAGTGTACACACAGACACACACACATATATACTATATGTATATATATATCTTTTTCTGGGTGAACATATGCCCTATAAAACATTTGAGGGCTTAATTACCCCAGAAAAATGGAACATTTATTGGAGTACAACTAGAAGCTTCTTCCATAGTCCAATCTATTCCCTTCCCAAGTATTTCTGCATACCCCTCTCATCTTTTTAAAGAATATAAAATATCCCACGCCCTGTATGGAACGATACAGAACCGCCTTCATTTACTGCATCTACCTCCAAGTTCAGAATCTTAGGGTCATGTGTGAACTTCTTCCGGTTATTTCCTTGCAGTGTATCACATACACAATTGTGTATTAGTTACCGCAGTAAAATTCCATTTAGAAATGGGAAGAGTAAAACACGTCGCAGTCACTGGTCAATAGCAAATTCCAGACCTTATGGAATAGCAGAGACTTTCTTGTCAAGAAAGAGAGTATCTCCTTTGGTTAGCTCATCTGGCTGTAACTAGTTCCATTTGCTGGGAGATTCTTCTTGTAACTTTCCCGCCATGGCCACATGTGAGCCAGCATTGGAGAGCATATATTTTGGGGCTTTGCATGGCTTTCACAGCCTGGTTGCTACTGATATTAGTTTGGCAACCTGAAATTGGAAAATGCTGCAAATCAGGTCCGGATGATGTGTTAATAATACAGATTAAACTTAAAACTCTGTCATGTCTGTAACCATTACACTATGAATGGCTCAAAAAATTTTGAGAGGATATCTTTCCAAAATTTGAAAACTATAAACTTTTCCAGCAAAGAAATCACACACGTGGACAAGGAACAAGTGAAGTTCCAACATATGCTTTGTTATTTCACTTTCATCTTATGTGTTAATGGAAAGAAAATATCAACTTTCGTGTCAAATTACACTTGTTCATTAGGTGCCACCTTAGTTTGTCTACGAATATGAGAGTTTGGCCAAAATCAAAAAGAGCATTTGATAAGAATCAATTTACTATCTGGAATTTTCAATAAAGCATGTTTTATTATTTATAAATTCTGTGCTATATATTCTTAATATCAGTAACTTTTTTCCCTATCTATCTATCTATCATCTCAAAAGCTGGTTGTTAAACATTTACCAGCGTACCATTGGCCACCAGGTGCGTATACAAAACTATAGTCTATGCATTTTCATGTATGAATTACATAAAATTAATATTGGCAAAGGAAGAATACATACAATGTGATACTATTTATATAAATGTATAAAATATCCAAAAGCATTATATGTGTGTACATATATTACTTTTGTTAGAAATATATGTAATTAGTAATGAATATTCATTATTAACTACATAGACATGATTAACATATATATATGTTATACACATACATGACTGACTACAATTCGTGATAGTTTTTGTTCAGCTGATTTTTGGAGAATAAAATTGAGATATGTTAAAAAAGGCTTCAAATGTATTTTTGAAATTTTATTTATTAAGATGAGCAGTGGGTGTCTGAGTATGAATTATATTTTTCCTTGTAGTTTATTGTATATTCAAAATATTTCTTAATATTAAAATCTTTAGAACGAAACTAGGTCCTCGATATGTTTGAGTTCTTCAAACTGTGAAGCCAACGATAGTAATCTTATTGTTCTTTATGTTGAGTAAAAACAAGAATATTTCATTTAGAACAGGTGGAAGGAAAGGGGAAATAAATTAATAATTTAAAATATATACTACCATTATTTCTGAAAAAAGTACTTGCGGTAACACCATATGCATTCTAACTCTACTCAAATGTCCCGATATAAATCATTATTTCTTGGCTGGGCTACTGCAATTGCCTCCTAATGGTCTCTGTTCCTTCACTCTTGTGTTTCCTCCATGCGTACAGAACAGTCAGAGCAAGCTTTCTTAAGGATAAATCAAGTAATGACTCATCTCCACTTAAAACATCCCAGTAGCCTCCCATCATTCTCAGCAAGATGCCCAATCTTTATCCTTTTTTACAGCGCCTTTCATCGTCTGGTTGGCATGCACTGCTGTGATGTCATCTCCCTCCTCTAACATCCCTGCTCACTAAAATCCGGCCAATCTGGCCTTTATTTTCTTTTAGTGGGCCAAACTCAGTTCCTCTGCACTCAGTGACCTTTTTGCTTGGAAAGCTCTTCCAGATCTGTGTGTGATTCCCATCTTCTCAATATTCATCACAGAACTCAATGTAATTCCTCAGAAAAGCCTGCTCTGCCTGCCGTAACAAAATCAGCCTTCCATCACTTTCTAATACATTATTCCCTCTTATTTTTCACCTTGCACTTAATAGTAACTACTATTATTGCATAATTATTTTATGCATTTATTTGTCCATATATAATTCTTACTATATATGGAAAAGTATTTATATTTATATATAAATATATAGACATATATAAAGATAAACATACATACATTTCTACAAATTTATATATATGTACACATATACCTTTATATACATATATTTATGTATATACTTTTATATCTGGACAAATATATACATGTTATTGTCCATATACAATTTTGTCTCATATAATTTTTCAATTTATGTTTTTCTCCCACAGGGTAAGCTCACTTAAAATTGAAACAGACTCATCTTGTCTGTCTGGTTCATTGCTGTATCTTTAGATCCCAAACATGTAAAAGGCCCTAGTTGGAGTTCAATTTAGGAGATCCACGATTTTATTCTGAGTAACAACACATCCAGCTTAAAAAAAAAAATTTCCTAGCCTTCCTTAAAACTGTGTGATTATGTGACTATGGTTTTGGCAATGAGATATATGTGGAAGTGTTCCGTGGAGCATCTGTGCAGGCTGTCCAAAGAGAATCAACACAGGTAAGATAAGGGTCTTTTTTATTACTTTTTATTGTTTATTGTTATTGTTTTTCTCCTCTCAGTCATTTCACGGAGTGGAATGTGTACCTGATTCAGCATTGCAGTCATCTTGGACACAGGTGGCCTTGATAAGGGAAACCACACGCTAGGATGGTGAAGTAGGAGGACTAGATCTGTGATGATCATCAAGTCTATTTTGTGACCCAAGGCTGCTTGCTTCAGAATTTTTTTTTTCTTAAGAGAGGAATACATTTCTATCTTATGACTGCTATTTTGTTATTCATTGCTGGATAAAATTTTTAACTAGTACTTATATCAAGTGATTATTATAATAGAATAAAAATCTAAGGTAAAAGAAGACAGAGCAGATAGAAAAAAGGCATTCCAATAGTTTTTATTTAATTAATAGACTTTATTTTTTAGAGCAGTTTTAGGTTTTAAAAAATTGAGGGAATGTGTAGTCTTCCCATATGGCCCCTCTTCTTCTCCTCCCCGCCACAGCTTCCCCTAGTATTAACATCTTGCATTAGTGTGGTATATTTGTAAAAGTTGATGAACCAATATCGATACATTACTAACTAAAGTCCATAATTTACATTAGAGTTCACTCTTTGGGTTGTACATTCTATGGGTTTTGACAAATGTATAATGACATGATAAATACAGTTTTAAATATAGAGTTAAACCAAAATAGATAAAATTATTAGTGAGATTGTCATATTTATTTGATTATGTGTTTGTAGTGTGTCTCTCTCTACTAGAATATAAGCCCCTTGGGAGTAGATTGCTTGTATGTTTTGTTTACTGTTGTACTTGTAATGCCTAGAGCAATTTCTTGCAAGGAATAGATGCTCAGTAAATATTTGTTGAATATAAATATTCAAATATTCAAAATGTGAATTTGAATATTACTGAAACAGTCGATATTGTCTAATGCAAAACAAATTAAGGAATTGGGACAAAGATTTTTAAACTATGTTTGAAAATCTCAGAAATTCTGGAATGGTGGGGAAGAAGAGAGGGAAAGAAAATAATTTGAGGGAAATTAAAGTATTTGCAAAGTTGTGGGCAGAGTTTAAAAAAAGAAGCAAGTGATAATGCAGTGCCCACATATAGCAACAATAGGGAGTTATGTCCACCTCTAATACTTAATGGGCTAGAAGAGAAAAGCCAAAGAGAGAGAGAGGGAAGAGGGAAAAGGATAGAGGGAGAGAGAGAGAGACAGGCATGGAGAGAGCTATCAGGCAAGACCTCTCTCTTTCTTTTGTAAGATTGACACAGCCAACACAAAGAGATCTGACATGATAGGTGTTGGAGAATCAGACACCTCTAACACTCTTCTCATTCTGTGGATCTCCTGCCAATATCTCTTTTTGTTGAAACTGAATCTTAAACTGAGCAGTAAGGTAAACTATTGATGTAGCCAATAATGGTCAACGTTTCAGTCACAGAACATTCTTTAGGTGAAAATTTTGTATTCCCAGCACAGATGATAGAAAAAAATCTTATTAGCTATTATATCCTGTGGGGTGTTGGCAGTTGAGTTGCATTCTCAACTGAAACCTAAAATATTAAATATTTAAATAAATATATAAATGTATAAATATTTAAATACATAAATAACATTAAAATATTATTCATCCTTGATGTTCTTCGTATAAAGTAGTAAATAGAGGAGAAATGAATAAAGTAACATAAACCATAGCTACTGTACTGATTATAAGGTTTAATTGATATTCATAGCTTCTTTTTCTACCACACGCTCTGTTTCCTTTATGCCCTGCCAGCACCTAGGATGGACCTGGTTCTTTATTTGTCTAAATGACTCAAACTACTTTAAGATCTGAGTCCTAATTAGCATTTTCTTTATATAGTTTCAGTAATTTTCCGTTGAGAAAGACTAGTGGGCAAGACTGTAAGAAGCAACCTAGTGAATCCTCTGGGTTCCATCCATGGTCATCTTGGTACCAGTGTAGCGCAGAGCATCTCATTTTCTGCATAGGAATCAGGACCAACCAGCTGCCATCCAATTTAATGATCTTCTTCACTGTTCACTGGTTCAGTGGCATAAGGAAGCTATAATGGCCAGAGTTATCTCAGCTTCCAGATGAATGAGATCATTGCCATATTCCATGGTGGAAGCATTTCTCCCTTACACAAAATAACTTTCAAACCCATGGAGTCTAGAGAGTCATTTGATATAGTAGTAAGAATGGCCATTGTGGATCTGTTTCTGGCAATGGAAGAGACAGTACCATATATGACTACTGGTTATGTATAAACTGAATTAT
Source organism: Diceros bicornis minor (assembly GCF_020826845.1). Taxonomy (NCBI): domain Eukaryota; kingdom Metazoa; phylum Chordata; class Mammalia; order Perissodactyla; family Rhinocerotidae; genus Diceros; species Diceros bicornis. The sequence goes on from NC_080750.1 coordinate 26,345,779, forward strand.
TTAGGAAAGCACTCCAGTCTTGTAGGAAGTTGTCTGCCAGCTGGCATTAATACTGAACATTCTGTGGATTATAACATAATTCTGTCAAACCAGCTGCTTTTGGATTACAGAGCACACAGTAAAATTATTCTGTGGGTATAACTCCTTGTCTATGCTCTCTTTGTCAAACAATCTGTCCCTTCACTGGAGATAATATTTAACAGGAAATCCTGGCAATGGATAAGGCTTTTCTGGCAAAAGCCTTCTGGACAGGGCTTTAAATATCTTTGCATGAGATATCTTTCTCCCAAGGGGGTCAGGGGGAATCATTCCCTTCTCCAAGACAGAAAGTGCCCTATATAATAATGATAGCTATTATTTTTTCCCTATTGAACAGACACCCAGGTAAATAGCCTCAGATTGGTCTAGAGAAATGTAATATATGCAGTTATGGTCACATCTCAGCCCTCTATTTCAAAGACACCCAGCTTCATTTGAGTATATCCTTGTCTTTACAGTGGCATAAGTCCAGGAAGTGAAGCCAAGGAGAGTTAGGGTTCTGCAAAACAGACTTGGATATTTTCTCCCATATATGTTTAGCACCACTTTACCAGGACATCCATCTGTTACATTTTTAGGGACCTCATCTTCAACTAGTCATTGACATTAATGAAGCCCAGAGCCAAAGACCAATAAGAACACAACTGTAGTCAATCATCGTTAAGTTTATTATTTTGCTATAGCAATGGAAAACACATCAGAGGAATCATGAGATGTGTCTGTAAGGATGTTTTATAGGATGTGAGCTAATGGGGGGTACGAGCAATTTTATTTTTTGTTTGTTTGTTTTTCATACGGGACTGTGTGGGCCATGGCCGAGACCTCGTCCGGGCGGATGGAGTGTTGGGTTTCCCAGTTGGCGCCCACACGCTGCGCTTTATGGCTTCGGATATGTCTGGGGATTAAGTGCGGTTCCTCATGGATAGCCACAAGAGGATGGACTAGGATGCGCGAGCATCAGTGGCGGCTCAGATAACGCCAGAATCATCCTGAGACCCTGCTGCCACCACCCGATCTGGCAGGATCTCGGGAGTTCTACCGGGGCCAGCAGGGGAGTCCTGGGAGGAGAATCATCTGGGCGCCGGGTGCCGGAAGCCCCGCATCAGACTCCTCCTCTGTAAAGAGTCTGGCTCATGCCGCCTATCAAGCAAACCTTAATCCTCCTCTATCCCTCCTCGCCTCAGAGTCACAGTGCCTGGTGCCTCTCCCCAGGGTCCCAGCTAAGCCTGGGGGAACTTCTAGCCCAAAGGCTGTGCGGCGGCTGGACCTCCAGAGGCCAGAAGGGGGAGTGAACTGCGCTTGCGCAGGGCGCAAATTTACAGCCTTTCAGGAGGATGTAGGCCCTGGGGCAGAGATGCTGGCTCCTGGCGTGGAACCCTGGGCCTCCAGTTTGATGTATGCGAAGATCCGAGGACACCCTATTATGGCATATACCATATGGTGAGCAATGGTATGTGATTATACTCAGTGGGGTGTAGGTGTATGTGTGATACCTAGATATAGATATAAATCTCAGTGGAAAGAATGCAAATAGAAGGGAATTGTTTTTTTGTGATTATATAGTACCCTTGTACCCTTTTATCTGGCTATTTTCAGACATCCTTACACTGACTGTACAGTGGTCTTGTTTTGGTCTGATTGCATCATAGTAATGAAGAGTCCTTATCTGTTGTTGATATTCTGTGAAATTTTTCGAGTCCAGTAGGAAACACTGCATGCTAGCTGTTTTTTTCCTGTTGCCAACTGGATCCTGTGAGGGGCTTTTTTCTTTCTTTCTCAGTCATCCCTTTGGCCAAGGGCAGCTGGAATCAGGTTCCAGGGTATTAATCTGTTCAGCGCAGATTAGTCAGTTTCCAAGATTTTGTTGATCAGAAGGTGGTGGTTGTCTTTAGTTGGACAAGAGTTTGTCCTTCTTGTTCCTTTTGTGGCATGTTAAGTTGTTGGATTATCTGATATGACAGTGACTTCACATCATTATTGCTACTCTGAACAGATGCAGTACATTCAGTTACAAAAATGAAAGGTTTATATTTGTCTGTATAAGGGGCTATGAAGCCAGGACCTAGACTACAAATCCCAATCATGGAAATATCTCCAGACATCCAGCTGAGTTTTTCATAGGGTCAGTTGATCTTTTATTTTAAAGAAGTCACATATTTACATAAGTGCAATAAGAATGTTATATAGCAAACATTTTTTCTGTGTTAATGAAGAGCAATCAAGGGGTATGTGCTAGTTTATGACAACCCAGTTAATCAATGTAAACCAATTTGGGAATCTCCAAAACAGAGATACTGTAATTGATGACTTCCTAGAATCAAAGACAGAATTTTCCAGTTGTATTACTACAGCATTGAAAACATAGCTTACAGTATGAAGAGTCAGTTAATCTCCCTGGGAGTTCTCCAGAAGGTGTTACTTGCCTCCCTTTGGACGTTTTTGGGTATCTTTTTCATGAAAACATACTATATGGGTTTTAGATGTATGAAAACCTCTAACAATTGCCCCAAATACAAAGGATAGATGTGTATTCATTAGGCAAAGTATGCCTGGTTTCCACATAAGATGTAATATCCTAGTGGGCACAGAAAGATTTGGGTGTATAAGTATTGTTTATTGCTATGAGAGCAAGTCAATTACTGGTATCTGAATGCAGGCTGACTTTCTGAGTGGATACAAATAGCATCTACAAATCAGGCTAGAAAGTGTCTGAAGAGAACAAACTGGCTAGAGTAGCAAGGATAACCCCAGTATTTGTTTCCCCTGGTGAGCTGTTTTTTGTTGACAATTCTAATATTATTTCAGTGCAAGTATTTTCTTGACTGGGAGTGGAGGTGAAAACCAATTTTTGTAAGATTGAAGGTTGAGGTTAATAATGATAGGACAGTGAATATATCACAAGGAATGTGTTCAAGAAAATGTACCTTCTGAGTGGTGAAAGGAATAGCTATTAAATTTGTGTCATCAGAATCACGTGAAAGATGACAAATTTGGACATCAATTAGATTTAGAGCAGGAACTATAGTCTGAGAAAAACGCAGAAGAGTTTTACTTTTCCTTAGGTGACAGAAGAAAGCCAGATGAGATCAAGAATAATATAGTGAAGATACGTAAAAATAACTGTCAGAGACCAAGTGATCAAAAGTACCAAAATACAATAGTAACTATAAATAAGTAGTAAATCAAAGGGAAATAAGCAAGTTAACTTATCAGAAATTGTGTTTTATCATTTTGTGTGAAAGTTGTCTGCTTTGTCTCATCATCTGCTTGATCCAGGAATCTTTTTCTCCCAGCTTTATTGAGATATAGCATTGTGTAAGACTAAGATGTGCAATGTGATGATTTGATATATGTATACGTTGTCAAATATTTACAACAATAAGCTTTGTTAACACATCCTTCACCTCACATAATTACCAGCTGTTGTTGTTGTTCTTATGGTGAGAACATTTAAGATTTACTTTCTTAGCAACTTTCACATATACGACAGTGTTGTTAACTAGAGTCACATGCTGTAAATTAGATTCCCTAGAAGTTATTCCTCTTATAAGTTTGTACCCTTTGACCAACATTTCCCCATTTCCCTCACCCCCAACTCCTGGCAACCACCAATCTATTCTTTGTTTCTATGGTTCAGCTTTTTAGATTTTTACATATAAGTGAGATCATACAGTATTTGTCTTTCATGCTCTGACTTCTTTTACTTGGCATAATGCCCTCAAGGTTCATCCATGTTGTTGCAGATGGCAGGATTTCCTTCTTTTTTATGGGTGAATAATATTCTGTTGTATATATATATATCTACACCACATTTTCTTGATCCTTTCATACATAGATGGACATTTAGATTGTTTCCATGTCTTTAATATTGTGAATATTTCTGTAATGAACATGGAGTGGCGATATCGCTACAAGATAGTGATTTCATTTCCTTTGGATAAATACCCAGAAGTGGGGTTGCTGGATCATATGGTAGTTTTATTTTTAATTTTTTGAGGAACCTCTGTAATGTTTTCCATAGTGGAAATACACCAACAGCGTACAAGAGTTCCCTTTTCTACACATCCTCACCAGCATTTGTTATCTCTTGCCTGTTTGATAATAGCCATTCTAACAGATGTGAAGTGATATCCCATTGTGGTTTTGATATGCATTTCCCTGATGATTAGTGATGATGAGCTTCTTTTCATATACTTGTTTCTTTGCATTCAGGTCCTTTCCTCATTTGTTAATCAGATTATATGTTTTGTTTGCTATATATTTTGGATATTAACCCCTTGTCAGATATATGATTTGCGAATATTTTCTCACATTCTGTAGGTTGCCTTTTCATTTTGTCAATGGTTTCTCTTGCTGTGCAAACACTTTTTAGTTTGATGTAGTCCCACTTGCTTATTTTTGCTTTTGTTGCTTGTGCTTTTGGTGTCATATCTAAAAAATCATTGCCAAGACCAATGTCAAGAAGCTTTTTCCCTGTGTTTTTTTTCTTGTGAGTTTTACAGTTTCAAGTCTTACCTTTAAGGTCCTAAACCATTTCAACTTAATTTTTGTGAGTAGTGTAAGATAGGGGTCAAATTTCTTTCCTTTGCCTGTGAATATCCAGTTTTCTGAATACCATTTATTGAAGAGACTGTCGTTTCCCCATGGAATATTCTTGGATTCCTTGTCAAATATTACTTGATCATATATGCATGGATTAATTTCTGGGCTCTCAATTCTGTTTTGTTGGTCTGTGTGTCAGTTTTTATGCCAGTGTCATACCATTTTGATTATAGTTTTTGTATATCTTTGTTATATAGTTTGAAATCAGGAAGTGTGATGCCTCCATCTTTGTTCTTCTTTCTCAAAATTGCTTTGGCTATTTGTGGTCTTTCATAGTTCCATACAAATTTTAGGAATTTTGTGAAAAATGCACTTGGAATTTTGATGGGATTGCATTGAATCTACAGATGCGTTTGGGTAGTTGGGACAATTTAGCAATATTAACTACTTCAATCCATGAACATGGATATCTTTCCATTTATTTGCATCTTCATTAATTTCTTCCATCAGGGTCTTATAGATTTTGGTGTATAGATCTTTCACTTCCTTGGTTAAATTTATTGTTAAGTATTTTACTGTTTTTTGATGCCGTTGTAAATGATTGTTTTCTTTATTTCTTTTTCAGATAGTTTATTGTTAGTGTATAGAACCCAACTGATTTTTGTGTGTTGATTTGTATCCTGAAACTTGACTGAATTCGATTCTTCATTCTAACAGTCTTTTGGTGGAATCTTTAATATTTTCTCTATATTTAGCATTTCCTATATTTTAAACATAACATCGTGTAATCTGCAAACAGAGTCAATTTTACTTCTTCTTTTCTGATTTGGATGCTTTTTATTTCTTTTTCTTGCCTGATTGCTCTGCCTCTTCCAGTGCTGTGTTGATTAGGAGTGGTGAGAGTGGTCGCCTTTGTCTTGTAGAAACAAGATCTTAGAGGGAAAGCTTTCAGCCTTTCCCCATTGAGTATGATGTTAGCTTAGGGCTTGTCATATACGGCCTTTATTATGTTGAGGTATGTTCACTCTATACCCACTTTGTTGATAGTTTTTATTATGAATCGATGTTGAATTTTGTCAAATGTTTTTTCTGCATCTATTGAGATGATCATATGATTTTAATCTTTCATTCTGTTAATGTGGTGTATCACATTTTTTGCTTTGCATATATTGACTCATTTTCACATCTCAGGATGAAATCCCACTGGACCATGGTGTAATGTTGAATTACAATAATGTGCTGTTGAATTTGGTGTATGATCCTGTTAATGTGCTGTTGAGTTTGGTTTGCTAGTATTTTGTTGAGAATTTAGCATCTGTATTCATCAGGAATATTGGCCTGCAGTTTTCTTTTCTTATAGTATTCTTATCTGGCTTTGGTATCAGGGTAATGCTGACCTTGTAAAGTGAATGTGGAAGTGCTCCCTCCTCTTTAGGTCTTTGGAAGAGTTTGAGAAGGATTGGTGTTCTTTTTAAATGTTTGGTAGGAGTCACCTGTGAAGCCATCTGGTGCAGGGCTTTTCTCTGTTGAGAGGTTTTGGTTACTGATTCACTGTCTTTATGCATCATCGGTTTGTTGAGATTTTCTATTTTTCATGATTCAGTCTTGGTAGATTGTATGTTTCTAGGAATTTATCCATTTTCATGTTGTTCAATTTTTTGGCATATAATTTTTCATAGTAGTCTCTTTTTTTATGGGATATGGATTTATTTATTTATTTTTAGTGTGGTAACATTGGTTTATAACATAGTATAAATTTCAGGTGTACATCATTATATTTCGATTTCTGTGTAGATTACATCATGTTGAATACCCAAAGACTAATTACAATCCATCAACACACACATGTGCTTAATCATCCCTTTTGCCCTCCTCCCTCCCCTCATCTCCTCTGGTAACGACTAATCCAATCTCTGTCTCTGTTTGTTTGTTGTTGTTTTTATCTTCTACTTATGAGTGAGATCATATGGTATTTGACTTTCTCCTTCTGACATTTCTTTTAGCATGATACCCTCAAGGTCCCAATATGTTGTCACAAATAGACAGATTTCATCATTTCTTATGGCTGAGTAGTATTCCATTGTGTATATGTACCACAGCTTCTTTATCCGTATATCCCTTGATGGGCACCTAGATTGCTTCCAAGCCTTGGCTATTGTGACTAATACTGCAGTGAACATAGGGGTGCGTGTATCTTTACACATTCGTGTTTTCATGTTCATTGGATAAATACCCAGCAGTGGAATAGCTGGATCGTATGGTAGTTCTATTTGTAATTTTTTGAGGAATATCCATACTGTTTTCCATAGAGTCTGCACCAGTTTGCACTCCCACCAGCAGTGTATGAGAGTTCTCTTCTCTCCACATCCTCTCCAGCACTTCTTGTTTCCTGTCTTGTTAATTATAGCCATTCTGATGGGAGTGAGGTGATATCTCATTGTAGTTTTGATTTGCATTTCCCTGATAGTGAATGATGTTGAACATCTTTTCATGTGCCTGTTGCCCATCTCTCTATCTTCTTTGGAGATATCTGTTCAGATCTTTTGCTCATTTTTTTAATTGAGTTGTTAGTTTTTTTGTTGTTGAGATGTATGACTTCTTTACATATTTTGGAGCTTAACCCCGTATCAGATATATGGTTTGCAAATATCTTCTCCCAATTGTTAGGTTGTCTTTTCGTTTTGTTGGTGCTTTCCTTTGCTGTGTAGAGGCCTTTTAGTTTGATGTAGTCCCATTTGCCTATTTTTTCTGTTGTTTCCCTTGCTCGGTCAGACATGGTACTTGAAAATAGGGTGTTAAGACTGAGATCGAAGAGCGTACTGCCTACTTGTAGAAGTTTCATAGTTTCAGGTCTTACATTCAAGTCTTTAATCCATTTTGAGTTAATTTTGTGTATGGTGGAAGATAATGGTCTACTTTCATTCTTTTGCATGCGGCTGTCATCTGGTTTTCCCAATATGACATTTATTGAAGAGGCTATCCTTTCTCCATTGTATGTTCTTGGCTCCCTTGTCGAAAATTAGCTGTCCATAGGTGTGTGGGTTTATTTCTGGGCTCTTGATTCTGTTCCATTGACCTGTGTGTCCGTTTTTGTGCCAGTACCATGCTGTTTTGGTTACTATAGCTTTGCAGTATATTTTGAAATTAGGGAGTGTTATACCTCCAGCTTTGTTCTTTTTTCTCAGGATTCCTTTGGCTATTCAGGGTCTTTTGTTGTTCCATATAAATTTTAGGGTTCTTTGTTCTATTTCTGCAAAAAATGTCATTGGAACTTTGATAGGGATTGCATTGAATCTATAGATTGTTTTAGGAAGTATGGGCATTTTAACTATGTTAATTCTTCCAATCCAAGAGCATGGAATATCTTTCCATTTCTTTGTATCTTCAATTTCTTTCAAAAATGTTTTATAGTTTTCAGTGTACCGATCTTTCACCTCTTTGGTTAAGTTTATTCCTAGGAATTTTATTCTCTTAGATCCTTTGTATTTCTGTGGTATCTGTTATAATATCTCCTCTTACATTTACAATTTTGAGTCTTCTCTCTTTTTATTGGTAAATTTAGCTAAAGTTTTGTCAATTTTGTTTATCTTTCAAAAAATGGATTCTTAGTTTCACTGATCTTTTCTATTGTTTTTCTATTCTCTATTTCATTGATGTCTCATCGGTGCTTTGTTATCTTCTTGCTTCTGCTAACTTTTGTTATTATTTTGTTCTTTTTCTACTTTGAGGTGTAAAGTTAGGTTGTTTATTTGAGATTTTTCTTTTTCCTTAATGTTGGCGTTTATCACTATAAATGCTGCTCTTAGAACTGCTTTTGCTGTATCCGAAAAGTTTTGATACATTGAGTTTTTATTTTTGTTTTTCTCAAGATACTATTTCATGATCCGAGAATGTTGAGTCAGCTCTCATCTTCTGAATTTTGTCTACTTCTAGAGAATTTCTAAGAATTCTAAAGTATCCCAAAGAAACAGAAGCACAATAGTCCAGACAAAGCAGTGGTGTTTTTTTAATTGGAATACATAAATCTAAGGATTAGTATGTTGAAGTTTTACAGTTATACTAGTTGTTAACAGTACACTTGAAAGGTCATGTCCACAGATGCTTAAGTTAGGTTTTTCCCTCATGTCTCTCTCAGAAGATAAGCCTCCATGTTTCATGACATGCAGAGACTTCTTAGGCGGATAATTTGGGAAGGCTGATAATACCTATTTGTGTTAGGACTGAGTGTCATATCATCTTGCAAAGGGGAAAGAACAAGTGTCAGAGTCAAAGTTCTCAAATGCATGGGATATCTAGTTAGTAAGTAAAAAATTGATAGCCTTTGGGTTCCAGAGGGAAGGAACCAGTAACTCTGTACAATGTCAGTGGTAAAATATTCCTCCTGGAAAAAAGAAACTCCTTTTTTGCTCTAAATTCTAAATAATTGTTGTTTCAGTGGCTATGTGTGTATGTATATACACAGCCATAGCCATATGTATATACACACACCCATATATATATGGCATAACTTATATATGTAAGTATATATTTATATGTTTAAATATAAATATATGGATATACACACAATATGTGTGTATATGTATATGTACATGTATAAAATGTATATATTATATATTAAAAGTTCTAATTAGTTCATCTTAGTACTTATCCGTTAATCAGATTGTATTCTACATGGAAGTTAATTCAAATAATTCCAACCCATGTAGTGCTATATATCCCTATTTTACATAGTAGATTCAAAATGAGCAATGATAGCACATTCATTCATACCTTTGTGGAGTTCACTCTTTTGAAGTGATTCTTCTTGTGTGACTTTTTTTTAACTTTGGAAGGGAAAAAATCATTCCTCTCAGTTTCACCTCAACAATGAAAAATGCTGCAAAATGTAGGGATACCTGTGAAAATATTTTGACGTACACAATGTAGTGGTCACTATAAAGCTGTATTCACAAGAAACATGTGTTTTGAACATCTCAATGTTTGAAGTGCCATCTGATCCATTTTAAAATGCAGAAACAAGAGGATAAGCTCCTATTTTGGCCTCTGCTATATGCAATTTTTTGTTTGAGAGATCTGCTTTTCTGGCATGAGAAGGTTAATCAGACACAAAAATATCTGTCAAAAGCCAGACTTAATCTTGAATAATGCACAGCAAAACACAAGTTTTAAATGGTTTCTTGAATAATGATATGCAGAAATTGTCCAGAGTACCATTAGCTATACAGCAATAGCATGTAAGTAAAGGAAAATTTACTTAGATAAAAAACAGAATCAAATGGACTTGTATTTTCAGAGGAAATTCAAATATCAGTATTTGAACACTTCAGTTATTTCCATCAAGCACTGGATACTTGTTCTCAAGTAATTAATCAAATGAATGTCAAAGTTCACTCTCATTCAACCATTTTATCTCATTTTTGCAGAATAGGAAAATCTTTGGAAGTTTTTAACCAAATATACACAAGTTTATGGTAAATTTTCTGGTGAAGCTATTTTAGTAAAAAAAAATTCAATTTGAAGATATTTGAAAACTGCTAGAAGTAGCCCCAAAGAAACATGCACCTGGAGAATATTGCAATTTCAGGAACTTATTGTAGAATGGAATTTTTAGAAACATTGACAAACTTATTTCCATGTTTGAGACTTTTCCTAGTTTTGTACTTCCATTGCTTTATATGAAAGAAATCTTTGAGAAATTAAACATGTTTTTCAGTCAATTATAAGACAAGATAGATTGACTACTCTGACTATAGTCTATTGAACATGCATGTACAAATTAATAAATTTGTAGAAGTTAAGGTATAAAAAAAGAAATTGTAATATTGCTATGCATTAGTCAAATAGACCAATATATATAGGTATGTTTTCCACTCTTTCTGAAAATGTATAATGTAATTATTACCTTTTTTCTTGTAACTGTAGTTTTTACTTTGTTCGTATTTATGTTTTCATAATTTTTACTGGCATTATTATGTATATAAACTTGTGCCTCAGAAGATTATCACTGTCTACATTTATTTTCTGTGCATTATTATTATAATTATCATTTCCTCATTACTGCTAAAGATAATTTTGTTTTAGAGGTTAGGGGTTTTTTTCCCATCCATTTAGGAATCAAATATATTACATATGCCACTGGTTGTAGGGTCTACTTTAAGTAACAAAAGGCTTTTTCATGTTTATTTTCCTAGAGTTGAGGTTCATGAACAGAAAATTTGATTAGATTATCTGAAGAGGATGTGACCTCAGAAAAATTTGTCACAGATTCTGCAGTGCTTAGCCAGTCTTAGACATCTACAAAGTTAATTTTTGGTCATTGGCCTAGGAAAATTTTGAATAACTTGTAATCTCTTAGGATTCTATATTATATTCCTTCTTGATATGTATATACTATGTTTCAAGTAAAGAATTTTTTCTAGCAGAATTTCGATTTCTCTTTTGAATCTTTGCTTCCCTTCTGAGGTAAGGCATTTAGCAAAAAGAGTCAATTATAGAATTTTGTTTTTTGAGAATTGTAATAGGTCATTTATGCATTGTATTAAAGAAGAGTCATAAGAGAATGTTAAATTCTTAGGTCTTGATTAAGAATTTGATAGATTGAAAGGGGGCTTCAGTAAACTCTAGGGGCATTTCAATCCAAGAATATTACTGATTCTCCTATGAGAAAGCAAAGAAATACTGATCATGTGGATTTAAGTGAAAACCAATGAAGAACAGAAGCCTACCAGTCCACCAAAAGTGGGTGGCCACAGAAAGTACTGAAGACAGAGTTGTATTTGATTTAGGGAACACCAGAAAGTGAAAGACCTCAGACTTGTTTATAGCTTAGAAATCCATGAAGCTTTTCCACAGGCCACATAGTAGTGTTAGAGATCTAATGGAAAGAATTATAAGTCTCTTTTTTATGAAATCTTCCACAATAGGCTCAGTCCTTTCTGTTGGGGTCCAATTGATGTACTAATGATTCATGTATGGAAGAGTCCTTACATAGCTCTAGAAAGAATCTATGAAGAGCTTTGACTTCACTGTCGTATTTCCATAGAAGTTTTATTCCTATTAAAATTTCTGGAGTCATGTCACAGGGAAGGAACATACATTGGCTGGTGAGAGGGCCAAGAGTTACAGGTTTTTTAAGGGAGAGTTTTAGGGGCACTTTAAATCTCTATCAGGTGAAGTATGCAGATGACTCAGAGGAAGTGATACAAAGAATGGTAGGAAAGTCATTCCTTGTTGTTTTAAGAGAATCAATGGACATTAGGTACTATCGTCCTGCTTGGAATGCATTCATATCCCTTCAGGATTAGGAGCTTCTGTTTTTTCTACCTAGCTAGGCTGAGTCAATTTTCTATTGGCCATTTTATGAATAATGTCAGGATGTTTTCCTATGAAAAGAATTTTGTTGCTTTTGTTATTGTTGCCCCTAAGAGAGGGGCAGATCCATTAAGCTGCTTTGTTTTTAAAGCCATTATTTTATTTTGAGTTGTATTAAAATTTTTTTTAACCTAAAGTCTTAATATTGTTCAGCCAAATGCTGAAATTCATGTAGTGCAGCAATCTGCCAGCCTCTCATTTGTTTACATACCAGAACTGCAATTTCTGGTATTAAGCCGTCGACAAAAGAGTAGAAAGAACTGTGAAAACATCATCACAGGCGATCCCTGAAGACTGTCTCAACGTTACGATTAATTCTATTGATTTGCCCATTTGCCATTTGCAAGACTAGATTAATATCCAATCTATTTTTAACAGGAAAAACATGCAGTATAGTTCTTTAAAGTTGTTTTACCCAGTATGCTCTGAGATATACTAATTCAGTAAAATTTACCTAACTATCTTCAAGTGAGTTGTGTCAGTTCACTATTGCCAGGTTGAGGGGCCTTGTAGGCTGTGTTAAGTATCTTAGCTGAATCCTGTTGGAAACACGACCTGATAAAGCCCTGGGACCAAAGACCACCAGGAACACATCTGTAATTAAACAGATTTGATTCATTACCTCACTGCAGCAAAGGAGGACGTACCGGAGGAAATGCGGAACCTCTTGGTAAGAGTGAGTAGGGGTGGGACAATTCATTGACTGCTTATCTTAATAATTTTTGCCTGGGAAGTAGGAGGAACCAAAGCAGAATAGCGTTTTCTTTGGAAAAGCAGCAGTAGTCAATCACGCTAGCCAAAAGAGGGAGATGTTGGATTATTCTGTGGTTGCATAATGTAGTTGCAATTGTCCATGTTCAGATATGATTTTGGGGGGGTCTTGCTTTATCATAGTCGTGGAGTGATCTTGTCTGATTATTTTTGATATTCTTTTTGTTTTTATTTAATTAATTAATTAATTTTTTAAATTTTTTGTTTATTGCAGTAACATTGGTTTATAACATTTTATAAATTTCTTGTGTACATCATTATACTTCTATTTCTGCATAGATTACATCATGTTCACCACCCAAATACTAATTACAACCATCACCACACACATTTGCCAAATTATCCCTTTCGCCCTCCTCCCTTCCCCCTTCCCCTGTGGTAACCACCAATCCAATCTCTGTCTCTATGTGTTTGTTTATTGTTGTTATTATCTACTACTTAATGAAGGAAATCATACTATATTCTTAAAATTTTTCTGTTCAGTAGAGAACATAGCTGTTAGTTTAGCTGTCAGGTGAATGGAAATTTTTTTTCAATCTCACTGCAGATCCCTGCAGGTCAAAACACTTTGCTTGTAATTCTGTCTTACTGAAGTTATTGTGCCCACTTTCTCTGTGATCATTAATAATTACCACCCATCCTCTGCCACTTTGGGCTTTCAATAGTTTCACTGAAAATCGTGGAACTGAATCTCATTTTAGTATCCCCCACAGTAATATCTTTCCTAAATTGTAAATCCCTTTCACAGCTTTTCAAAATGTAGATGCTCATTCATTCATTCAACAATTAATTTATTAATGACTTGGTGAAGGGTATATTTTCCATGCCCTCCCAAAGAGTATGGTTAGGAGTGGCTGATCAGACTGAATGTAATAGTCTTATTCAAGCATACTTGCATTCCTGAGCCTTCCGACTGTTTCACGTAGCTTAAGCCAGGTCATCCCATTGATTCTAAGCCCCTTTTTCTTTTCTTTTCTTTTTTTTTTTTTTTGGTGAGGAAGGGTCACTTTGAGCTAACATCTGTTAACAATCTTCCTCTTTTTTTTTTGCTTGAGGTAGGTTAGCCTCGAGCTAACATCTGTGTCTGTCTTCCTCTACTTTGTAAGTGGGTTGCCACCACAACATGGCTTGATGAGTGGTGTAGGTCCGTGCCTGGGATCTGAACCTGTCAACTTGGGCTGCCAAAGAAGAGTGTGCCGGACTTAATCACTACATCATGGGGCCAGCCCCTCTAAGCCACTTAAAAGTCTCGATTATAATTAGCCAACCTAGCAGATTATCTACTATTCTCTTGTGCGTGGGCCAATATATTAAATCCTGAATCCCATGTCTATATGTAGCCCAAATCAAGATTATATTTTGTCCTTCTTTATCTAATACTCTTAGAATTCATTCCAACACAGGCTCCCCAGACTCCCCTTGACACATCTTGATAAATTCCGTAGGTATTTCTGTGTAGAGGCTATCTGCTTCCAGTGCTAGCCTTGTCCCTCTGTTTTATGTTGGGATCTTCTGCTCTATGTTGGGACTTTTCTTATGAGACTAGAAACAACGTAAATAGGAGGGTTGGATCTCTGTGAGTATCTGAATCCCTTTGAGAGGAAACTGTGCTTGGTAAAGCAATAAAAAGCTTTTTATGTGGGGAAAAGCTACCTTATTCAGAAGAGGTAAGGTGGGCTGCCTCCATTGGCAGGTCAGGGTAAAAGGGGTTCAAAGTTCTTATCCTAATATGTGTAATTCCAAATTAATTCCCGTATTAATTCTCCTTTATTACTAGGGCATTTACCTTAGAGTGAAAGTCCTGGGGATGTTCACAGTACTTAAGCCAGGCCCTAGATTTGATCCTTTGACTATAGGAGGCAAGGGACTTCTTGAAATATGTCATAGAAGGCTTCTCATTTTTCATTTGTGTTTTGGAGTCAGAAATTCACAGCCTGCAATTTATCCTTTCTTACTGTGCGTTAACTGGTATATCAAAAGAAGTCACCTGACAATATGATCTGTCTCATCTCTGTTTTCCCCATAACAGCTAAGTGCCACGTGTCCTTGACCAGCAAAGGCTTTATCCTCCATCTGTGCCTCATTCCACGCCGCTACAGTTGATAATTTGAATAAGTCTGATTCTACTCTCTACAATGGATTAGTAATACCCCTTTCCTTCGTGGGAAGTGAAAACATGTGAAAACATATGTTTTCAAACATATGAGCTGAAATATGTTCTAGAATTCTATTTTGAGAAGATATCCAGTATAGTCAGTAAAAGTAAGCAAAGCAAAGGATGAGAGTAACTGTAGAAAAATAAAAAGTAGGCGAAACACAAATTAAAATGAGCGTAATAAACTCTGAATATCGATTACTTCACTATCTGTGCAAGAAGCTCTCCTCTCCATCCATCCCTCTATAGGAAGAATGAGATCCTCAGATAGGTGAAAATGCAAACCAAGCTCTGTATCATTCGTAAAAGGGAAAATGAGGGGGAAAAATGTAAAAGAAGGGTTAGATTTAAAAAAAAAAACTGGGAAATTTTAACAAAAATAAAGCTGAAGTCACAAAAATACAGTAGAGACTTCATGGACAAAAACACCAAATAAAAGCAAGCAGGAAGAGTTAGAGAAGTTAAAAAACTTTGAATTCTAGAAGATGGAACACATAATATCTATAAACAAAGCAAAATGACACCTAAATTTGTATAACAAAATTTTAGAAATAAAGGTTTTTATTTTTTTTAAACCTCAAACAGCATGAACACAATCAGACAATTATAGTGAAAAAAGTTTATATGTCTTTCAAACTGTCTGATAAAACAGAATAACAATAGACAAAAAATGTAGGGGCATGTAAAATGCATAACCTGTTTAACCCTCCAAGGAATAAAAATACACCATTTATAAAAATTAATCATATATTTGCCAAGAAGAAATCATTAATAAATTACCCCAAATAGCAATTTACAGGCTATATTTTTTTATTGTAATACAGTTATGTTAGGAGTCAATAATAATAATAAAAAAATTCCACTTCAATTATTTTGATGAAAAATCAGAAAATTTTTCTTAAATAACTATTTAACAGAAACAAACTATAAGTTGCTTTATGGAAATTAGGAAATATTATCAAAGGGAAAATAAGAACTAAAATGTCAAATTGTCTAGAAAGTAATGAAATGGAAGACATCTCATTGGAAAAGCTAAGGGAAAGTGCTAAGTCTGTTTCTAGAGGAAATACAAATATTTAAATACCTTCAATAATTTTAATCAACAATCAGAATAAATTAACTGTTAGTAGTAAGTGATAAAAACCACAAATTAAGCATTTTTGGTGAAATTTAAATTAATGAAGCAGGAAATAATCAATTCAGCAAAACTGTTAATTACAAAACTATTAATTCATTCAGCAAATGTTCCTAGAGTGCCAGCTATGTGCCAAGCACTCTTCTGGGCTTTGGGAAACAGCTTTGAATAAAAGAAACAGAAACTCTGTCCTCATGGAGTTTACATTTTAGAGAGTGATAATTGCTCTGCGATAATTATATAATGATAATTGTTTTCTAGAAATTAAATAGGAACGAGAATTAGGAAGACTAGAGTAGCAAATAAGAAAAAAGGTGGTTAGTGAATAACTCAAGAAGTAGAATACATTGGGGTAAAATCTAACTATTTGGAAAAAACCATGCACTATCTGGAGAAAGTACATTGCACCAAGAACACTGGTTTAAAGAATAACTAATAGAAAGCTGCTTCTTTAAAAAGACTTTTTGAATTTCAAGTAGATTTTCAAGAATCATTAAGAAGTTTGAAATTAAAAACAAAGAAAAAAGCAGAACATCAAATCAGAATTAGGAAAAACTATATAATCGCTTATAATGAAAATACTAAAATAATTATAAGATGATATATGTGCTTATCTATGGCAATAAATTCAAAATAGGTGGATGATTTCCTAGAAAATTACAGATTACCTACATTGATAGAATAAGAATAGAAAATGAAAAAACAATAAACATAAGATATTGTAAAGTTGAAATTCTGCCGGTATTTTACAAAGACAAAAAGATCAGATATATAATGCTTGAGTTTTTCTGACCTTAAAAAAAAAATGAAAATTTATATAAAAATATATTTTTTAAAAGTTCTTTAGAAATGTATTTAGTTTGACTCAATAAAAATCAAATATTCTAGAATGCTAGAGTGATATAAAGAGCATGAAAATGAAATGGGAAAGATTAAAAGATCATTGGGTCAAAGACACTAGAAAGATGAAGTGATATTATCAAGTTTTGACTCGATAATATAAGTATGGGAAATGGATACTATTGTAAGTTTGATGAAATTTTAAATAAATGCAATTATCTATTTTTTTGGCCATTGTCTATCAACATTTAAAATGTGTCCATTGCACCTCCAAGAATTTATTCTACAGCAATACTTGTACTTTCTCCAAAGATATAAGTACAGAAATGTTCATTGCAGTACCCCCAAAGTGGTAAAAACAAGACTTAAATGAAAATTTGTTTATCCTTATAAAAATCCATGAATAATAAGCAACTTAAACATAGAAATGTTTCTAAAACCTATTCTTAAGTGAATACAGATTACTCATAGGAAATTATAGATACTCGTCTAAATAGAAAAATACTAAAAACATGTATTTATAAGTTAACTATTAAATTCATTAAAATTCTGGATGATCACACAAACTTTTAATAGAGCATGGCTTAGTGGAACTGGAGGGTAAAAGGATCTTTAAGTCTTAATTTTTAAATTTCTCTACTCACATTTTTAAAATTTTAAAGTGAGAATTAATAATATAACTGAGAAAGGCAATAATTAAAAAAGGCCTTGATGGCCTAGGGGTTAAAGTTCCGCAGGCTCCACTTGGGCAGCCCGGGTTCGGTTCCCAGGTGCAAACCCACACCACACGTCTGTCAGTGTCCATGCTGTGGTTGCAGCTCACAGAGAAGAACTGGAAGAATTTACAGCTACACACAACTACGTCCTGGGGCTTTGGAGGGGAAAAGAAGAAAAAAGGAGGAAGATTGGCAACAGATGTTAGCTCAGGGTGAATCTTCCCCTGGCAAAGAAAGAGTATATGTCTACATATATAAAATGTCACTCTTTGATATTGTATTCAATAGTTTAAAAAAGAAAACAAGAGCCAGCCCTGGTGGCCTAGTGATTAAGTTCTGCATGCTCCTCTTCGGCAGCCCAGGTTCGATTCCCAGGCACAGAATTACACCACTCGTCTGTCAGTGGCCATGCCATGGTGGCAGCTCACATACAAAAAGAGGAAGGTTGGCCGTAGCTCAGGGTGAATCTTCCTCAGCAAAAATAAATAAATTAATTAATTAAAAAAGTGAAACCCTATAGCCTAATGCAAATAATTTAAATGGCAACAATATTTCAGAGAAGCTTGCTAAATATAGCCTAGTGAAAAATCTTCTGGTACAAATCTTGTGCTTTTAAATATCCCTTTGATAAAGAAATTGATGTTTATTTAAAAACTACTGGCACGAATATTCCACCTTAAGTTAAATTTGAGAAGAAATCTCATGACTGTCCAAATAAGAAAAATGAACAATTAATGCCAGGCATGACTCAGGAATAACTACTTAGCATATGCACTCATCAGATAATAAAAATCATCTGTGCAGTAACAAGTGAAGTGTTACTGTGCCATTATGATGATATTTGTTTTAGAGCTTGTTGAAATATTTGATCCTTCTTGTTTGTCTTTTACGTTTGCAAGTTGATTTTATTTTCGTTTGATGTGAAAATATTATTAACACTAGAGGTGGATTTTTCAAGAGAATTTTAAATGCCCATGTAATAGTGAAGGTATGACAATTTATTGTTATCAAATGATATACCACACTTCACTGGCAGCATTTTATTTTTTCAACTGGTTTTGTTCCTATGGACATCATTGTACAAATTAGATCAAGATGTTAGAAAGTATCATAAAATGCCACTGGAATATTGGAAGGTGACATTATTATAATCAGCCCTCTGCGTTTATATTATAAGTATTATAATTATTATTATGATAATATTATTATATTATAATAATATTATATTATAATCAGAATCTGCGTTTCCGTATCCGCGGATTCAACCAACCACTGATGAAAGGCCTACGGTGGTTGCCTCTTTACTGAATGTGTACAGACTTTTTTTTCTTGTCATTATTCCCTAAACAATACAGTATAACAACTATTTACATAGCATTTACATTGTATTAGGTATTATAAGTAATCCGGAGTTGATATAAAGTATACAGGAGGATGTGTGTAGGTTAAATGCGAATACTAAGATATTTTACATAAGGAGCTTGCGCATCCTCGGATTTTGGTATCCTCAGTGGGGAAGGGGGTATCCTGGAACCAATCTCCCTCAGATAATGAGGGATGACTGTATATCACTAATATTCATTTATTAAGGCAATACAAATTTTCTAGATTCCTAACTTGTTTTAAATAATTTTGTAAAACAAGTCTGTTTTCTACCAAACAACCATGTGATTTAAAACAAAATATAGTGGACATAATAAGAAGGTGTCATCTGAAATTGAACTGTTTGGTAATGTAGACACTTTTGTAAGTAAAATTTAAATCTAGGAAAAAACAATATTTTATTTGTTATTAAGATTTAGGTCTGGTTGCTGTAATAACAAAAAAATACAAACAAAATCTAATAGAAGATAGAAATTTCATTTTCCTCTGTCTCCTGTATAACATGGACAAAAATAAGGAATCCATGATGATAGGAGGTTATTCTTGATGTACTCAGACTCTTTCTAATTCGTAGTGCAGCCTTCCCTCAAGTGCGGGCCAGATTCCCATGGTCAATGACATCTTTAGTCAAAGGGAAAGGGGAAATATGGAGGAAAAGGAGTCTATGCCCTTTCTCTTGTTAAAGGCACTAAGGAAATTTCATGCATCTTTTTTTTCTCACATCCCATTGGTAGAATGTGGTCACAGAGATTATTCAAAGCATAGCCCCACATGAAACTGAGAAATATAGCCTCTAGCTGGAATTTCAGGTACCCAGCTACTTCTCAGGGTTGTTATTACGGGAAAAAATGGTAGAAGGGATATTGAGGATAATGGTCTTCCAAAGCTTTTTGTAAAAAAAATGTTTCACATCACGCAAGAAGAGTTATGATACTGCTGGGATTATAACAAGTATGTTAAATTAGCAGACGCCCAAGGAAATACAATTAGAGTAGATGTCAAAGTAAAATTCAGTAATGTGGATAAAATGTACATAAAAGTTGGCTCCTTTTTGCTTCTTTCTCCCTAGTTATTCCTTTGTCCTTCCTATTTCCCAACTCTTTTAATCTAAAAATTTTCAATTAGTTTTCTTCTGGATGATAGGCAGACCACACTATTATAGGAAAGATGGATTTGTTTTGTTAGTTTACTAGGAAAAGAAAACTAGACTTTTGATGGTTCTTTTTTCTTTTTAATTTCAGGAAAGATAACCTTATAGATGAATACTTCACGTTAGAAAATAACTCTTCTTTATAACTTATTTATCCTGAAAAGAGTTCTGCTTGGCTATTGCATTCTATGTATCCATTTCTGTGTCTGATGTTCATATCAATATCCAGAGTAATGACTTGAAGGAAGATATTTCTGAGTCTACAAACAGCAAACATTATGTTCCAATAAACATCATCTTCCAGTTTTCATTGGGCTTCCACTGCCTTTCACTTCCAGGAAAACTAAACTCGATGGATTATTATCAAAAAATTAGTTGAGATAAGCAGAGAAAGGTGAATCTTATTGTTATTGGATGGACTGTTCCATAAATGGAGATTAGGTCAAATTGAATGGTAGGTTTCTTCAAGATTTTTATCTCCTTATTTATTTCCACTTAATTATTCTATAAATTACTGAAAGAAGAGTGTTAAAACCATCATTCATAGTATTGGATTTGTCTATTTCTTCTCTGGGTTCTGTCCATTTTTGTTTCATGTGATTTGAATCTTTGCTATCAGGTGTGTACATACTTAGGGTTGTCATGTCTTCTTAATGAATGAATTACCCCTTTCATTATTATTATATGTCCATCTTTGTAACTATTAATATAATCAGTCTGTATTATTTATGTATTCTGTATTTGGGAAATACTAAAATTTATTTGTAACCCCAAAATCAATACTTGGGTGCTTTCTCAGTCATTGGCAGACATGTGCAGAGCTGCAAAAGAATTGAGCTGCCTGACACCCACATTCCCAGCTGAAACTGAGCAAGGTGACATCTGCCTTTTTGTTTCAGCTTTCATGCAGAGATGACCCGAGGATGGAGCTGCTGGGGGGCAAGGCAGTGTAGTGCAAGAAGCTCCAGCTCTGGGGCCAGTTGGACGGAGTTTGCCCACCCTGATACCTGTTGGTGGGCAGCCTCAGGCAAACTCTCAAAAATTCTGAACCTTCTTTTCTCTTTTGTCAAATGGGAAAAATAAAATCTAAAAATCAAAATTAACTTTTAGAATTGAGATTATAATCTATGTGAGATGTTTATGTTTGTGTGTTTATGTATATAAAATTTCCCATAGGAGCAATGGTTATTATTTGCAAATTCAGTGTCTGAGTTGCTTTATAGAACATTTACTGCAAATAATAAGATTGCCTGTATTTCTTTTTCTACTGTCTACTTATTATGATAATAATGTAGCCACTCTAGTTTTCTTTTGACTAGTGTTTGCATGGTATACATTTTTTCAACCTTGTCCTTTAAACGTATCTATATCCTTATACGTCTGGTTGACAGTTTGGTCTTCTCTCTTCTTTCTTCTTGTTTCTTCCGTTTTCTTCTTCTTCCTCCCTCTCCTTCCTGCTCCTTCACCTTCTTCCATCCAGCCTGGCGATCTTTGCCATTTAATTGAGCTTGAGCCTTTTATATTTAATGCAATTAGTGATGTGGTGGGCTTTAAGTTTACCATTTTGCTATTTGTTTTCTGTTTGTTCCACTTCTTTTTATTTCTTTTTTTCCCTTCTCTCTATACCTTCTTTAGATTTTTACTTAATACCATGTTTTTTCCAGTCTTGGCTTATTAGTTATATCTTATTGCTCTATTTTTTTTACAGGTTGCTCTAAGGCCTACAATATTTATCTTTAACATAACAATATACTTTCCTGCGACAACTCTTCTTTGGTTTTTCCCTCTCATCTTTTGTACTGTTGTTTCATAATTTTACTTATAAATGTATTTTAAATGATACAATACATTGTCATTATTTTTGCTTAAAGAACCAATTATCTTTTGAAGAAATCTTTAAACGGGAAAAAATTCATATGCATTCACATATTTACTAAGTCTTTTACTCTTGATTTTAGTGTAGAGTTCTGAGTTTTCTGCCTAGTATCATTTTATTTCATCCTGAAAAATTTTAATATTTTTTTAGTAAGTTGATGTTGAGTTCTCTAAATATTTTGTTTGAAATGATATTTACTTTTCTACATTATGTACAAAATATTTTTGCTGGATGTACAATTTTAAATTGAAGATTGCCCCATCTCTCGTTACCCAGCACTTGAAAGATTTTTTGGGGGCCCTGTGTTACATTCATTCCAACAAGAAGACTTTGACCATATTAATCTTTGTTTCCTAGTATTTAATGTCTTTTTTTCCCTCTAACTTCTTTTGAGATTTTTCTCTTTTCCATGTCTTTACTGTATTTTGATTAGTATATAATAACTGATTTGGTTTTCTCTTTATATTACCTGAGCTTTGTTGGCCATCTTAGAAATGGGTTTTCCTCAAATTTGGAAACATTTAGTCCATAATTTTTAAATATATATATATTTATGTGTACATATAATTTATATATAATATATAGTTATATATATGAATATATATTTATATTAGATATACAGAAGTTATATATGATTATATATAATGGCTTATATATATTATTTTGTATATATAAAGAATAAGTATGTTCTTTATTTCTTCATTTCTGTCCTTCAAAGGCTCCAATTACACTTGTGTTAGACATTTGCTATTGACCCTCAAGTCACTGAAGCCTGTTTATTTTTTAATATATTTTTTCCCCTTAGTGTTTTCATTTTGAATATCTTATTTTGCTATGTCTTCAAGTTCACGATCTGTTGTTAATCTCATTCAATGAATATTTTATTTCAGTCACTGTAATTTTTGGCTCTAAAAATCCATTTGATTCTTTTGTATGTCTTTTATTTTTCTCCTCATTATGCTCATGTTTTTTTAATATCTTTGAGCATATTTACAATAGCTGTTTTTGATACCTTGTCTGCCATTTTTCTGTTTCTTTTCATGTGCAGTGATACTTAATTACATCCTGACATTGTGAATATTATGTTTTTGTGTGCCTGTATTTCTTATCTTTCCTTAGAGTGCCAAACTTTACTTTTACAGGCAGTTGGATATTTTACAGTTAAGCTTTATCCTTTGGAGGCTTGTTTTCAAGTTTGGTTAGTGTATATCCAGAGTGGACTTTTCACTGGGGCTAATTTAGTCTGGTTCTTATGGCATAAATCTTCTGGGGGTTTCTATTGAATGCTTCCATCATTCGGTGAGATCTCTCCAGGCTGCATGGCAAAACATGAATGTCTTGTAGCCCTGTGTATACTCTGGAATTTTTAAGTTTATTCCTTCCTGTCGGTTCTTTATTCAGTCTGTCAGAGTTTTACCCTTTGCATATACAGACTGATGTTCAGCAACATTCTTCTGGAGGTCTTCTTCATGTGGTTCCCTCCAGTGTGGTACTCTGCCCTGCACATGCCAGCTTTCCTCTTTCCAGATTGTGCCCTCTGTCTTCTCAACTGAGAGACTTCTGTACCATCTTTCTAGATTCCTCCTTCCTGCACTACAATCTGGAAAGTTACTCTATCTGAAGATAGAGAGAGGGGGCTGTTGTAGGGCTCATATCATTTAATTATCAAATCAGTTGTTTCATTTTTTTTCCTTTTTTTTTTTTTTGAGGAAGGTCGGCCCTGAGCTAACATCTGCCAATCCCCCTCTTTTTGCTGAGGAAGACTGGCCCTGGGCTAACATCCATGCGCATCTTCCTCCACTTTATATGGGACACCTGCCACAGCATGGCCTGACAAGCGGTGCATTTGTGTGCGCCCGGGATCCGAACCGGCAAACCCTGGGCCACCACAGCAGATCGCACGCACTTAACTGCTTGTGCCACTGGGCTGGCCCCTTTTTTCCTATTTTTTGAGAGAAAATTCTCTAGAACTTGGAAATGAAGAAAATATGAGTCTAAGATTATATAATTTTTAAAAATATAGACTTTATCTCCTGATTTTTAAATAATTCAATGTTAGAAAACATAATGAAGACTCTTGAAGTACATAGCTAAAAAAAAGGAAAAAAAGAGAAAGTGTTATGGAGATATGTTAGGCAGGTAATACAAATATTATTATTTTCTGGATTTTATGATGCTTACAGAATTATTAAACTTTTTGAAATTTGAAATTTGTTGTGAGTTATTTTCTCATATTAAATATTTATTTTGTTTATAATTTTGTAGCCTTAATGTTGCATTATTTTACTTAAAAGAATACCATTAAAGTATATAAGGTTCAGTCCCTAAACCTGGACTTATATCGCAGTGGGACTTACACTCTTGCCTGAAGGAGAGGTACCAGGGAGTGACCTTGCTGGCAATGAAGGTCAGGCAGAGAAGGCAGCAGACACCCTCTCTAGATGACAATTTACTACAATGTTAAATTTCAAGTAGATGTGTCTATAAAAATCTGATTGAAATTTCTATCTCTTTTTAGTGAGACAAATTTTAATCATACTTATTTTTTAGATATTAGTCATTTCTCACAATCATTATTATTTATATGATAAATAAAATGTATTATTTGATACAGCGCAATTCTGCTTGCATATTTTGAAAAGTTGTTATAGTTCGCATTTGCAGATAAACACAAAATTTCTCAACTCTCTCTTTTCATTTTTTAACTTGTGGCTTAATTGATTTATCTCTTTTTTTATCTTTGTCTCATTTGCTTATCTGTTTCTTTTTCAATAAATATATGAATAAAATATATTTAGTTTTCGTTTTGCTCTACCTCAAGGAGTATAGTAAAGCAAGCGAGAAGATAAATGTAAAAAATGACAGGATATCCACTGTTAACTGGGTTAGTTGGGAGTGGTAAGGGCTGTTGTGAACTGAGCAACAAAGCTCTTAATGGGAATGGAGCTCCAACCTATTGTCACTATAAGAGAACAAGGATCAGCTTTCCAAACCTTCTCCTTTCTTAATAGAAGCCAAAAAGCTAGATCTCTATGTAACATGTCCTAACTTTTAAATGTTCAATTAATGAACACTGCTTTACAGCCAGATTGGGACTTTTCTGTTCATGTGTCGGTGTTTGTATGTATTTCTCTTGTCATGGTTTTTTTAAAATATATTGCTTAATTTAAAAGAGGAATATAATTGAAGAGAGGGGCTATGCTGCTAAATGATAAATATCTGTGCAACATTATTCCAGAAATTTGCAAACATTTATCCCCTCATTTATTACTCATTTAGTACTAGTATCACTGCTCTTTCACTAGCCACTAAGATTTAAGTAGCATCAAACAATTGTCAAAATCTAATGAACTCAGTTACTATGTTGACAGATCAAAATGATCGATAGTGTCTCAAATTGGAACATAGCTTCCTTTTGACTGTTCCCTAGTCTCAGCATGTTGCTATTACCAACTAGCAGCCAAGATATCCCATCAAGATATAAAAAGAAAGTGCTGTTAATTATGCAACAACAGTGTTGTTATACGTCATTGACCTTTTCAAAATTCTTTTTTTGTCAGTGTTTCATAAAGCATTTCTGCAAAGACATAAAAAATAAACAACAAAAGGTCATGGTTTTAGGCTATTTTTCATAAATGATTAAGGGAAAGGAAAAATTATCTTAGTTCTGCAATTTTGCATTATTTTACAATTGATATTTTTGAGTTAAACTTTTTTTGAAATTTTGCGTTAAGTGTAAAGCTAATTAAATATACAGAATAACAATGACTCAGTTCTAAAGCCCTTTGGATCAGCCACTAGGATAACATAAACTTTTGATGGATTTGGATGTTAAGAGAAACCTGCCCTTTCTTTTTGATGTGAGGACTAAATATTTCAGAACAGATTTTTACACTTTCTCTTACTGGTTTAGCAAAATGGGATGAATAATTTTTGTGAAAGTTTATAAAAAAGCAAAATGTTTTGTTAATTTTACATATTAGCTAATTATAAAATATGTTTCATCTCATATACATGTAAGCACACACATATGCCTGTATAAAATCCTCGATTCGATAAGTTTTTATTGAATATCTGTCAACTAATAACCAGACACTGTTCTTGGCAATAGAGATAGCATAGTGACGGTGGAAAAAAGACAAATATTATGCCATACGAGAATCCATTACAGTGTTGAAGATAGAAAATTTGTATATATATGTATAAGTCATTAAAAATATATAGGGCCAGCCCGGTGGCGCAAGCCGTTAAGTGTGCATGCTCTACTTGGCAGCAGCCCAGGGATCTTAGGTTCGGATCGTGGGTGTGCACTGACGTGTTGCTTGTCAAGCCATGCTGTGGCTGCGTCCCATATAAAGTAGAGGAAGATGGGCACGGATGTTAGCTCAGGGCCAATCTTCCTCAGCAAAAAAAAAAAAGAAAGAAAGAAAGAAAAGAAGAAGATTGGCATTGGATGTTAGCTCAGGGCTGATCTTCCTCACACACACACGAAAAAATATATATAAAAGCCCAAAGAAACTGAGAAAAGACATTTCATACAGAGTGAACAGCAATCACCAATGCTCTGAGGTGAAGGAGAACATACCTGGAATGCTCAAGAAACAACAGGGAGACTGATACAGTGACAAAGTGACAGAAATTATAGGGAATAGATTCTATAGGGCCTTTGACTTCTATTCTGATATTCTATCCTGATTTACATCTTAAAATCACTTGAATTGCTACCTTGAAAATACGTGAAAGGCAGTCAAGAATAGAAACAGTGTACTAACACGGAGACTATTACAGAACACAGAAATGTGATGAAAATGTGGCTTTGGCCAGGATAGTGACAGATGATCAAATTCCAGATATATGTATAAGGATAGCCTGCAGGATTTAAATTAAGACATGAGAAAAGTGAAATAGCTTGCTATGTAGATATCTGGGGAAAGAGTATTCCAAGAAGAGGGCATTTCAGTTGTCAATGCCTCGAGGTGGAGATGTACCTGGAGTACAGGAACAGCAGAGAGGCCAAGGGGGCTAGAGCAGAGTGAACGACTGAACGTTAGGAGTCTTGGAAGAGATGAGGTCAGAGAAATAACAGGGGACAAGTTAAGCAGGACATGGTATGGTATGGGAGAGAAAAAAGAGGCATCAAGCATAACAACAAGGTCTGAGAGCCTAAGTAACAAGAAGAGTTGAGTTGGTACAAACTGAACTGGATGAGGCTGGAGGAGGTGTTGGTCTGGAGAATATCAACTTAGTTTAGCGCTGGCTAAGTTTAAAATGTGGAAGTGTCAAGTATGCTGTTAAATATTCTGATGTAAAGTTTTCATAAGGAACAACTTGTCAGATGATATAAATAATGTGAGTTCTCAGCATTTAGATGATATCACATAGGGAGCAAGATTGAAAGAGAAGTAGTCCCCAGACTGAACCCTGGACTTTCCATTATTTAGAGAATGAGGAGATGGAAAGGAGCCAGGAAGAGAAACTGATTAAAGCTTGATCCATACGTTAAGTCAATAATACCAGATTACTCCCTGTTCCTAAAACTCTGGTTTATTTTTAAGTGATATCCTGGACAGATTATGTATGTTGATGTGCAGGTTTCCATACAATTTCATAAAGTGTTGTAAGACATATAAAAATATTTATTTCATATTTTAAGAATAAATTTGTTCTTGTATTTTCCTGAATTTTAAATGAGAAAGCAATAAAAAAAAGTTACTTATAGGTTTGGGAAGTAGGGGGGATATGGGAAATGGTATAGAACTTCTAGGCGGGTACCTTTTTATATTCTTTTTGAAATTTGAAAAAGTGGAATATATTTTCAATTCAAAAATAAAACAAAAAGTTTAGAGCCATGGTTGTATTCTTAATGTTAGCAATAGCTGATCTTTCAAGACTTGTTTTCCTGTTAGTTTTATACTAAAAATGAAGCCCAATTCTCTTCAAAACACATTTCTGAATTTGAGACAATCTGCATAGCGTAGTGTAAGTTGATTTCAAGTTTAAAAGATTTTTCACATTTTACTATGTTTTATAGTATAGTTTAGTATATAGTATATATCGAACATTTAAAGATGTGTACATTGAACACCTGAAATTTATACAATGTTATAAACCAATGTTACTGCAATAAACAAAAAATTAAAATAAATAAATAAATAAATAAATAAACTACTAATTCCGTACCAAAAAAAAAAAAAGATGTGTACATTTAAAGATGTTTTAACAAACTGTTTTCATTCTCGACAAAGAAAGGTCCAGTTACCTTTTCCAGTCGTGTATTTTCTATTAGTTTTGACTTCTTTAAAGGGTAGTAGAGACACATTTTAAATGCTTGGCGTTTTCTGCGTGAGGTGTTTTTAAAGGTAATAGACTTACCGTTTCTATTTTGCATGCTTTCCACATTTATAAACTTACTGCTAACTATTTTGTTGTTTAAATGAAAGACTGTGCTGACAATTAAATGGAGGCTCATGCATGCTTCACTGCCGTATCTTATTATCATCAACGTGAGAGGAAGCAGAATGCTGAAATTACTGGTTTTAGCCTGCATCTGCATGGCCTTATTATGCCTACCAAGGTGAAAATGTCGACTCTGAAGAATGTAATTATATAACTTAAACTGCAGTGGTGGCAAGGTTAAATCCTTGCTTTACTGATCTTGAAAGGAACTATAACTTGTAGGTCTGGAAGTGCCTTTTGTTTATGAATTTCACTTCCCACTTTTATTCCCTCTGTTAAGTTTCTCTTAGATACGGTTTTCAACACGGGTGTTAATTCAATATAGATTTTTATTTTTCTATTTCAGTCTCTTTAACGCATGCTATTTCCAACAACCAGAAGGCCTGTAGCACATTTTTACATTTGACTGCTGCCATTTCAAGAGATCAAGTGTAAAATACATTTGAAGATGCTTTGAGGTAAAGCCACTCAAGTTATTTGTCAATGATTTTAATTTGCAAATGTAACTTAGAACCCAGTTTAATCAATATGTTCTAGAAAATGATTGCTAAAAACTAAATAAATGTCTTGGGTTAACATTTAATTATCTGTTGAAAACTTAATTCATCCATACAATTCCTTTCACTTGGGATCTTTTTTAGTAATTTGAAAACTCTAAAATTTTAATTATTAAATCCTATTTGATTTTGTAACTGTAGGGTTAGAAATAATAATTTGCAATTAGATATAAATTTAAGATATTATGTGAAATAATTCATATCTCTATTAATATATAATGGCAAAACATTATGACTAAAATATGTATCTTAATAAAAATATAATTCATTAAATATGACATATATTTAGTACATGCTCTTTGCCTGGCACTGTGGAAGATAGGAAGCCATTTGCTGCATTTAGATGTTTATCACTTACATGGTGGGAGTAGAAGTTAAATATATTGCAAAGCCATGCAGATGAAGAACCATATGAATAATGTAAAGCATACTAAAGAATTCAAGGAAGGAAGCGGGAACTTCTAGCCAGAAGGATCCACGAATGGTTATTAGATTAAGTGTTTGTTAGAACTGGTCTTGCTGGATAGATCATTCTGGATGTAGGAAATGGGAAGAATAAAGGTGTAGAGGAGGGAAAGTATATTAGAGAGTATTTGCGATATCTCTAGTCTGACAATAGGGTATCATTTGCAAAAAATATTTGACCAGAATACACTTTGAAAAACAAAATGTGTAGATAGTATACCCTTAGGATGTATAAGTTACAATTAGAAATGGATTTATGTAAGTAGCCAAAATATAGTCTAGCAGATGTGTTCATTGTTACAAAAAAAATAAATGAGTGATTCATATTTTTTTATTTACCTTGTAATAGGACAAACACATTTTTAAAAGCTACTATATTTTAAAGGAAAAAAGAATAAAATATTCAAAGGTAAAATGCAGCTTCTTTAATTTTACAATTTATTTGTAGAATGACATATTTACTAAAAAGGTTAAATATTTTAAATATATTAAGAGAATTAGAATGCAGAGCGAGAAACAGTGAATATAAAGTTTTAATTTCAAAAATAGGAATTTGAAGTGAGCCAGTAGAATGGATCAAGTTTTATTAAAGAGAAATTGAGAGATTATCTAAGCACATCCTTACCTGTGTACTAGAACGATGCCTGTGCCTGTACCTGTGTCCGTGCCTATGCCTATATCTATATCATCTATACTATATCATTTATAGTACAGGATATGATGTATAATGAAATATCCACCAGCTTAGAGAAAACCCAGAAAATCTTTCCAGCTGGTGAATGGAGAGTGATTTAGAGGGAAAAGAATGGAGGCAGATGCTCTCTAGGTCCCTCATAATGTGGCACATGTACGTTCATAAACCTAGAGGTGAGTTTGTTTGTGTGTTGTTGATGGAAGGATCAGGAAAAAGTGAAATCCCAACTTCATTAGTTATAGAAAACCTGCAACAGAAAGGGCTTCTGTTCTGTTTCCTATTAAGCAGTGTGCCGATCATTTGCATGTTTGCTCTTGAATCATTCTCTTTCCCTCATGGCCTTTCGTTAGCAAAATTAAATGTGTAATTCTCCCCCATCCCCCATGAATCCCACCTGCACCACCATCAACAGAATACAAAGCTTTAGAAAATGAAGGAAGTTACTTTTTTTTTGCACTTCTAATTGAAATATAAACATATCGGGCCGTCCCGTGGCTTAGCAGTTAAGTGCGAGTGCTCCGCTGCTGGCGGCCCGGGTGCGCACCCACGCACCGCTTCTCCGGCCATGCTGAGGCCGCGTCCCACATACAGCAACTAGAAGGATGTGCAGCTATGACATACAACTATCTACTGGGGCTTTGAGGGAAAAAATAAATAAATAAATAAAATTATTAAAAAAAAAAGAAATATAAACATAATATCTTTTCAGCAATGTTATTTATATCATCATATAGCTCTTAATATTTAGAAAAATATCATTCAATCAAATACTTATTTTAAGGGCAGCAGTAGTTATTGCCTATGTTTAATATGTTTTGGTAGAAAATTTCCAAGTTTTGTTTGGTCTTGTGGTGAATACTCTTTGTGGACACATTGTAGCTAGGAACAATTCTCTCTTCTATACATATGTGTTCTAGAAGAACCTAGGTTCTAGAAGAACCTAACACATAAAAAAGGATCATATCCCCTTTATGTGAACTGCCCCTTTGAGCATGGTGGATTGATGTTAGGGCAGACATACCTGATTCAAGCTGGATAGGACTCTCTGCTGTAAATCTCAAATTTGTAAGTTAACAACACAAATGGGAGATGGGAGTTGATGGAACTGATGCATATTGATGGCAGCTAGAAGACAAGGACATTCATTTATCTAATAAATATTTATTGCTATATCATGTACCATTCAGTGAGATGAGTATTAGGGTTATATTGTTGTTGTCTGCCATATATATGCTCTGCATTTGTGTGGTTTGCAAAATACTAGGAGTTCTGAAATACAAATAAGAAAATACATAAGAATATAACTTTAGACTTTGGTGAAGACACTGATGGAAATGATTAAAGAACAGTTACAGGTAAGGAAAAAAAGGTCTAGATTTTTCTGTGGTTATTAGGAAGGACTCACTGAGGTGATTAAAGTAGAAGCTGAATCTGAAGTTTGAGAAAGAGCCTGCCATGTAAAGTCCATTCTAGAGAGAGTGAGAATAATGTGTAAGGTGTTGAGGCAGAAAAGATTGTGGTGAGTTAGAGAAAACAGAGAAGTCCAGTGTATTTGATTTGAAGGGATGAGAGAGAAGATGGAGTGAAACGAGGCTGGAAATTTAATCGGGGGGCTAGACCCTACTGTATCTTATCAGCCACCATAAGGAGTGATTACTTGATAATATTGAAATAATTGGTGATTTTGACAGGTAGTTTCAATGGAGTGGTGATGGCACAGGCCAGATTGCACTGTTGTACAATAATTAGAGATTCGATAGTAGGGTCAACATGTGCTGACAAATATTCTGCATACTTTATGAAAAGAGCTAAAGAAATGGTTCAGCAACTAGACAGGGAGATGGGGTAAAGGGAGCATACTTTAGAATGTGAGATACTAGAGAATATTCTTAAATTATGGCTGCTAAAATCCCAATTCTTCTTACTCCTTCCATTTCAACATCTTGGTTCTTTGATTTCATGAGATATCATGAAAAGAATTTTTAATTATGCCAAGCATCTCTTTGGAAACTACCCGTATGCCAGAACAATGTAACAACTCCACCTGAAATATTCCAAATATATAATGAGTTAGTCTCTGTCATTCTGGTAGGGTTGACCCCTTCTAGTATTTACAAGGGTAAACATATAATCATAGTGGTTGTCAGGGTAGGCAAGAAACCAGGCTATGCCTACTAAGACCCTTTCCAAGGGCCAGCCCTGTGGCATAGCAGTTAAGTGCATGCGCTCCGCTGCTGGTGGCCTGGGTTCTGATCCTGGGCGCACACCAACGCACCGCTTGTCAGGCCATGCTGTGGTGGCATCCCACATAAAGTGGAGGAAGATCGGCATGGATGTTAGCTCAGGGCCAGTCTTCCTCAGCAAAAAGAGGAGGAATGGCAGATGTTAGCTCAGAGCTAATCTTCCTCACAAAAAAAAAAAACCAAAAAGACCCTTTCCAAGATTTCATAAAAGCATGACAGCAAAGGGAAGAATCAAAGTAACTCAGAGAGAAATATTTTTGATTTTTTTTTGTGTGTGTGATGAAGATTGGCCCTGAGCTAACATGGGTGCCCATCTTCCTCTGTTTTGTATATGGTACACCACCACAGCATGGCTTGATGAGCAGTTTGTAGGTCGCTGTCCAGGATCCGAACTTGTGAACCCAAGGCCAGCGAAGTGGAGCACATGAACTTAACCACTATGCCACTGGGCCGGCCCGCTTAAATGATGTTTTTGATTGAGGTGCTTCCAGAGTCATTAACATTTGCATCTTCAATGGCTTAG
Source organism: Diceros bicornis minor (assembly GCF_020826845.1). Lineage (NCBI taxonomy): Eukaryota > Metazoa > Chordata > Mammalia > Perissodactyla > Rhinocerotidae > Diceros > Diceros bicornis. The sequence continues at coordinate 26,378,695 of NC_080750.1, forward strand.
TTCCCATTTTGTTTACAAATCAAAAAGTGTGACTTTTCACTTTTGTCATACGGAAGTTCTCCTTGTCCTCCTTATTAGTTCTCTAGAGCTGCTGTAACAAATAAATTTATTATCTCACAGTTCTGGAGGCTAAAAGTCCAATATCAAGGTGTGGGCAGGGCCATGCTCCCTCCTAAGGTGCTAAGGAAGGATCCTTCCTTGCCTCTTCCAGCTTCTGTCAGCCCCAGACATTCCTTGGCTGGTGGCAGCGTAACTCCAGGCTTCACATGACGTTTTCTGTCTCTTCACATAGTCTTCCCTGTGTGCATGTCTGTTTCTGTGTCCAAATTTCCCATTTTTATAATGACCCAGTCATATTGAATTAGGGCCCACCCTAATGACCACATTTTAAATTGATAGCCTCTGTAAAGACTCTATTTCCAAATAAGGTTATATTCTGAGGTACTAGGGATCAGGACTTCAACACATCTTTTTGGGTGGACACAATTCAACCCATAACATTGAAGGGAAGGAAGACTATCCTCTACCCACACTGGGTCCTTTCTGGCTGGGCTACAAATTAAATTGACACGAGACTGAATAGCAGGAGAAAATCAAACAAAGTTTAATAACGTATATACATGGAAGAAACCAGGGAAACGGAGTTTCTCGACAAAATGGTGGAGGTTCTCTTCTTCAATAGATTTAGGTCAAGACAAAGGAGGATGTTGGGGGTGGGGGAGTCAGTTATAGGCAATTACTGGAAAAGCACAGTAAAGGTTATTATGCAGCCTCGCCTTCTGCATTGATAAGTTTCTAGAGATGAGGTCATCTTCCCCTCTTTCCAGTACAGAGAGGAAGATACCTTTACAAATGGAGATTTCCCTTACAAATGTAAATGTTTGGTAAACAGAACTTTGACAAGAATGAGCTTAGCAAGGACCCTCCCAGTCTATCCATACCCAGAGTTAAATTCATTTAGGCAGTTAGTGGAGGAGGTCAAATGTCTGTCGTAGAAAATAATCAAGATAAAGAGACATGTTTTGAGGTGGCCAGTTTTGATCTCCCACAACATCTTATTCCCATGTACAAGGATGTCTCTAGTATAGTTGCCCTGGCCTTGTGCCCACTCGTTAGTCATTTTTCCCCAAATAGGAGGAATGAGATACCTGCTTGGTGGTCAGTAGACTTGGGCCCATGTTTCTCTTTGGATCTCCTATATTTAAAAGCCATGCATCTTGTGATTTTATTTTTTTATTTCTTCTTACCCTTGGGCTAGTAGAAAAAAACTGTGGATCCCAACTTCCCAGCCAATGGGATCTTCCAAGTTTGCTCAAGGAGGGAGTGCCAGGCAGAGCATATTAACAGGCCTGTTAGTCCCTCCTAAGTCATTGTCTTCAATAGTTTTATGGTAACAAAGGTTATATTTGGCTTTCCTAGCCTGACTTGTATGACTGCCTATCAATTAGGATCACATTTCTACAGAGAAAAATGTTGATTTTGATCAAGCCCTTAAGTTTAATTTATTCTGACATTTCCTTTGAAAATACAGTTTAAGGCCCAAATGTTTGTCTCACTCATTGGCAACTCCCTTTTATTTATTCGTTGATTCATGAAAAACTAGTCTGCATGCTATATATGATCTATATGCAATACACTTTGACTAGTATCATAAATATCAATTCTGAATTTATAAGACAAGAGATACTAAATTTCACTAATAGCAATTGCATACAACAATAACATGGTGAATAGAAAAATACATCAATGCATATATCAATATATACTTCCTTAGAGTCTAAATAATCTATGGATTTAATTGAATATTGACTCTTTAAATGATTTCTAAACTCAGTTACTCATAAATGTAGGAGTTATTTCAAGTTCCTTTTCTTACACTACCTTGTAACACAACCTGTAATGCTAACTCACACTCTGTAACTTTAGGGAGCATCATCATTTTAGAAGGCACATGATATATTAATTCTGAAATAATGAGGGATGATAGCCATCACCTGGTGCTGCTCTGGAGGTGTGTAAGCTATAAGGAGATGTGCAGGGTTTCTCAGAGTATCGTGACATAATGAATTTTGTTTTCAGCCTATGTCCTAAAACACAAATGACTTTCCTTTGAAATGAAACAGGATAGTACCATTCTCTTTGATAAAGGATGCTAAAAAATGCAGATCACAGGAAAGAAAATATAGATGGAACAAACATTTACATCACACAGAATAACTGGACAAAGTTTATTCCAAGTATTAACATGAATCATACACCACCAGCTTTATAAAGACTATATTGCAAGAGAGCAATGCTGTGTTTAAAAGGCAAATGTGGACTTCTGCAAATGGAAGGATTAGGGGCTATTCACAACTATATCAAGGGACTCTAAAAGACATTGGCATCTGAGGGAAGAAGGTGGGTAGTTATAGAAGATTCCATATAGCACGTAGACAATGA